>NW_026652278.1:62929843-63054893 GCF_009828535.3 Hylobates moloch | reverse complement strand
TTTTTTTTTTTTTTTTTTTGGTGTAGGGGGACAGAGTCTTGCTCTTGTCACCCAGGCTGGAGTGCAATGGCACGATCTTGGCTCACTGCAACCTCTGCCTCCCAGGTTCAAGCAATTCTCCTGCCGCAGCCTCCCAAGTAGCTGGGATTACAGGCACCCACCACTACACCTGGCTAATTTTTGTATTTTTAGTAGAGACAGGGTTTCGCCATGTTGGCCAGGCTGGTCTTGAACTCTGACCTCATGATCCACCCGCCTCAGCCTTTCCCAAAGTGCTGGAATCACAGGCATGAGCCACTGCGCCCGGCCTGGTTTTTTTTTTTTTTTTTTTTTTTGAGAGGGGGAGTCTTGCTGTTGCCCAGGCTGGAATGCAGTGGCGTGATTTCAGCTCACTGCAGGCTCCACCCACTGCGGTTCACGCCATTCTCCTGCCTCAGCCTCCCGAGTAGCTGGGACTACAGGTGCCCGCCACCTTGCCCGGCTAATTTTTTGTATTTTTAGTAGAGACGGGGTTTCACCGTGTTAGCCAGGACGATCTCGATCTCCTGACCTCGTGATCCGCCCGCCTCGGCCTCCCAAAGTGCTGGGACTACAGGCGTGAGCCACCGTGCCCGGCTTTTTTTTTTTTTTTTAAGACAGGGTCTTGCTCTGTCACCCAGGCCAGAGTGCAGTGGCGTAACCATAGCTTACTGCTGCAGCCTCAACCTCCCAGGCTCAAGCGATCCTCTGGCCTCAGCCTCCTGAATAGCTGTACAAGGAACGTGCCACCATGCTTGGCTAATTTTTAAATATTTTGGCCAGGCGCGATAGCTCATGCCTATAATCCAGAACTTTGTGAGGCCAAGGCAGGCAAATCGCTTGAGCCCAAGAGTTTGAGACTAGCCTGGGCAACATAGCAAAACCCTGTATCTACAAAAACAAAACAAAACAAAACAAAACCAAATATTAGCCAGGTGTGGTGGTGTGGGCCTGTAGTCCCAGCTACTGAGGAGGCCAATGTGGGAGCATGACCTGAACCCAGGAAAGACGGTTGAGGCTGCAGTGAGCTGTAATCATGCCACTGCGCTCCAGCCTGGGTGACAGAGTGAGACCCTGTTTCAATAATAATAATAATGATAATAATAATTTTTATATTTGTAGGGACAGGGTTTTGCTTTGTCACCCAGGCTGGTCTCAAACTCCTGGGCTCAACCAGTCCTCCTGTCTTGGCCTCCCAAAGTGCTGGGATTATAGGCATGAGCCATCATGCCTAGCCCACTAATTGATTTTTGAATGTTGAGTTAGCCTTGCATTTCCAAAATAAACTCCCATCAGATTTAATGTGATAATATTTTGTGGAAGATTGTTGTATCTATGATCATCGGTGACACTGATCTGTAGTTTTAATCTCTTATATCTTTCTCTTGTTTTGGTATCAGAGTAACACAGACTAAAAAGTATGAGGAGTTGTAAAGTGTTTCCTTCTCTTCTGTTTTCTGGTATTATTTCTTCCTTAAATGTTTGATAGACTGGAGTTGTCTACCTTGGAGAATTTTTTAACTGCAGATACAAGATAGCTTGTATCCTTCAAGAAATTGATCCAGCCAGGCTCCGTGGCTCATGCCTGTAATCCCAGCACTTTGGGAGGCGGAGGTGGGTGGATCATCTGAGGTCAGGAGTTACAGACCAGCCTGACCAACATGGAGAAACCTCGTCTCTACTAAAAATACAAAAATTAGCTGGTATGGTGGCCCATACGTGTAATCCCAGCTACTCGGGAGGCTGAAGCAGGAGAATTGCTTGAACCCGGGAGGCAGAGGTTGCGGTGAGCCGAGATCGCGCCACTGCACTCCAGCCTGGGCAACAGAGTGAGACTCCGTCTCAAAAAAAAAAAAAGATAGGCTATGGTGGGCTTATTCTATCTTGGCTGGTAACAGAAATCTTGAAAATTCTTTTACTGATCACATATCATACTTCTCTACTACAAAAATATATCTTTAAATGGAAATTTAATTAAAAAATGCTTTTCCTGAGTGTTAAAAATATTTCTTCTGGATTGAGCTATCATTACCATTATTATTATTATACAACTTGCCAAAATAACATTAATATAATATTCATAATTACTAAGAAAATAAAATTTTATTGGAATTACATTTCTTAATGAGGTGAATTGGAGTTTATTTTTTCAAGGCCAGGCATGGTGGCTCACGCCTGTAATCCCAGCAACTTGGGAAGCCGAGGCCGGTAGACCACCTGAGGTGAGGAGTTTGAGACGAGCCTGGCCAACATGGTGAAACCCTGTCTCTACTGAAAGTACAAAAATTAGCTGGCCATGGTGGTGGGCACCTGTAATCCCAGCTACTCGGGAGGCTGACACAGGAGAATCTCTTGAACTCAGGAGAAGGAGGTTGCAGTGAGCTGAGATCGTGCCATTGCACTCTAGCCTGGGTGACAAGAGCAAAACTCCGTCTCAAAACATTAATAATAATAATAATAAAATAAATAATTTAAAAAAATTAATTTAAGTGGGTGTAAATGAATATTAGTCATTACTAGAATGAGACAGGCTCAGCATCAATTAGCTGCGAAAAACCTTGTTTCACATACATAAAGTGGAGGGAATTTTGCTACAACTATGTCACTCAATTCTTCAAACTTTCCAGTTATATGCCAAAAATCACATAATTTTCTGTCTTCAAAAATTGTTTGTAATGACCTATTAGCTGACAATTTGATGAGATTCTCCTTTGGCTTTTGGAAAGCAAATAACTGGAAACGACCTTACTTTCCATTGGATTTTTACTCAGTCATTAGAGTCATTCATTTTCTCAGTTCGTGAGAAGTTTGGCAAGACTTACCAACCATTAGCTGTACCTAATTTTCTTCTATTAGAGGCACCTTGTTTAAGAAATTCTGGGGAATATTAAATATTGTTAAATTCTATACAACACAAAGTTTTTGATAAAATTATTTTATCTTATCAAGTACCTTGAATATATTTTTCTCAAAACCTTGAACCAGATGTAGCTCAATGTATACAAAAATGTTGTCCAATAGAAACATAATGAGTCATGTATGTTAAATTTTTTTTCTTTTTTGAGATGGAGTCTCTCTCTTGATGCCCAGGCTGGAGTACAGTGGCAAGATCTCAGTTCACTGCAACCTCTGCCTCCTGGGTTCAAGCGATTCCCCTGTCTCAGCCTCCCAAGTAGCTGGGACTATAGGCGCATGCTACCAAACCTGGCTAATTTTTGTATTTTTAGTAGAAACAGGGTTTCACCATGTTGGCCAGGGTGGTCTCCTGACTGCAGGTGATCCATCCGCCTCGGCTTCCCAAAGTGCTAGGATTTACAGGCATGAGCCCCTGCATTCGGCCAGATTAAATTGACTTTGGTGTAACATAATCTGTTTTGTATTGCAAATGATAAAACATAATCTTAAATGTAAGACCCTTATTATGCCGAGGCAGGCATACTGCTTGAAGACAGGAGTTTGAGACCAGTCTGGGCAACATGGCGAAACCCTGTCTGTACTAAAAATATAAAAATCAGCTGGGCATGGTGGTGCATGACTGTAGTCCCAGCTACTCAGGAGGCTGTGGCACGAGAATCACTTGAACCCAGGAGGCAGAGGTTGCAGTGAGCCAAGATTGAGCCACTGCACTCCAGCTTGGGTGACAGAGCAAGACTGTGTCTTAAAAAAAAAAAAAGATGTGGCATATATATAAGCAAATGTGCATATGTACATATTGATCCCTGGTATTTGATTTTTAGGAACAGTTGAATAAAAACCATAAAATAATTCTATTAATTTAAAATGAATCCTAATATTATGCCATTAATTTTTTAGATAACACCACACATTTTTCCTATGTATTTAGCAAAAAAGAGAAAGTCATATAATGCTAAAATATATATATTTTATATATAATATATATATTTAGACAGAGTCTCACTTTGTCACCCAGGCTAAAATGCAGTGGTGTGATCTGAGCTCACTACAACCTCTGCCTCCCAGGTTCAGACGATTCTCCTGCCTCAGCCTCTTGAATAGCTGGGATTACAGGTGCACACTACCACACCCGGCTAATTTTTGTATTTTTAGTAAAGATGGGGTTTCACCATGTTGGCCAGGCTGGTCTCAAACTCCCGACCTCAGGTGATCCACACACCTCGGCTTCCCAAAGTGTTGGGATTACAGGTGTGAGCCACTGTGCCTGGCCTGAAAATTAATCAGTTACTCCAGCTGCTGGAATATGATTTTACTTTTTGGCCATAGAAACCATAAAATATCAAACATTTCAAAATTGGAGATATGATGGGGTGGTAGGTAGAATTCTAAGATGGCCCCTGCCTCAAGATTCTTGCCCCTTTGGTGTGTATGCCCTGTATGATCCCCTGCCCTTGAGCATGGGCAGGGCTTGTGAACATGATGGGATAGCCGATCCTTTGATTAGGTTATATTATAGAAGACTGTTTCAGCAGATGAGAGAATCTCCAGCTGGTTATAAAGTAAACTGCTATGTTGTGAGGGTGGCTGTGAGAGGGCCATGAGGCGAAGAGCTGCAAGGGCTTCTGAGGGTTGAGAGCAGATTGCTGACAGCCAGTAAAAAGGCTGGGACCTCAGGCCTACAACTGAGAGAACTGAATTCTGTTGACGACCACTAAGTTTGGAAGAGGACCCCATCCCAAGCCTCAAATGAAATCAGACCCCCAGACTATGCCTTGATTGCAGCCTGTGAGAACTGAGTAGAGAATTCAGTTAAATCCTACTGGGACTTCTGGAAACTTAGATAATAAAGGTGTGTTGTTTTGAGCTGCTAAATTCATGGTTCATAGTAATTTTTAACGTAATATAAAAAGTGAATACAGATGGCCTATAGTAAGGAACTAAGTATTATTGATATGATTTAATACAACATGTTCTAGATGGATACAGTGGCTCACACCTGTAATCCCAGCACATTTGGAGGCTGAGATAGGAGGACTGCTTGAGGCCAGGAGTTTGAGGCTGCAGGGAGCTATGATAGCTCCACTGCGTTCCAGCCTGGTGACACAGCAAGACCCTATCTCAATACGATAAAATAAATAAGATGAAATAAAAATTTTCTAACTACTGTACTGAATAATCCACATGCACTCTAAAAGAAATTATGAAATTATGAGTGGGCCATGGTGGCATGAGCCTATATTCCCAGCTACTCAGGAGGGAGGGTCACTTGAGGTCAGGAGTTTGGGGTTGCAGTGTATTATGATTGCTCCCGTGAGTAGTCACTGCAGTCTAGCCTGGGCAATGCAGATGTAATCAAATGGAACTAGAGTGTGCTTACCCTATCTGTACAGTTTTGAAGCGGAGAAAGGAAGGTGTTTATTTGTGGGGCAGCAGCAAAGAGGATCAGGCAGCTAACACTTAAGTCCCAACCTCCCAGATGGCTTGCAGGTAAAGATTTTTTTTTTTTTTTGAGATGGCGTCTCGCTCTGTCGCCCAGGCTGGAGTGCAGTGTCGCAATCTCGGCTCACTGCAAGCTCCGCCTCCTGGGTTCACGCCATGCTCCTGCCTCAGCCTCTCCGAGTAGCTGGGACTACAGGCGCCCGCCACCACGCCCGGCTAATTTTTTTGTATTTTTAGTAGACATGGGGTTTCACCGTGGTCTCGATCTCCTGACCTCGTGATCCGCCCGCCTCGGCCTCCCAAAGTGCTGGGATTACAAGTGTGAGCCACCGCGCCCGGCCCCCCTTTTTTTTTTTTTTTTTTTTTTTGAGACAGGGTCTTGCTCTGTTGCCCAGGCTGGAGTGCAGTGGCTCCATCATGGCTCACTGCAGCCTTAAACTCCTGGGCTCAAGTGATCCTCACACCTCAGCCTCCCAAGTAGCTGGGACTACAGGCATGAGCCACCATGCCTGTAGATTTTTGTAGAGATAGGGTTTCACTATGTTACACAGGCTGGTCTCAAACTCCTAAACTCAAACCATCCATCTGCCTGGGTCTCCTACAGTGCTGCAATTATAGGCATGAGCTACTGCACCTGGCCTGCAGGTACAGCTTTTTAAAGGCAGGGGTGAATTCCAGGAAAGCAAAAGTTAAAGGCAAAATCATAAACCAGTAGATGGAGGTTCTGCATTGGTTTGGCCTAAAAAGGTGGTATATCTTGAAGTGGGGGAGGAGGGCGCTTCCAGGTCATAGGTAGATTCAATGACTTTTTCTCCTATCTTAGCTCTCGCTTGTGGGTGTGACTTCCTCCAGTCCTCTCGGGAAGAAATTTGGAACAAATTTGGTCAGAGTTCAGTCTTCAGTTCTCCTTTGTCTGAGGTCTTTGTGCCAGAGGATCCGTTTGGTGGTGGTCTGGGTTTCTGAAAAACAACTCAGACACATATGTTCAGATGTTTTCTTTAGTTTCTATAGGGGAACCAAACATCCTGTGATTTTTAACTTCCTTGTTTTTTTCTTTTTTTTCTAAGACAGAGTTTCGTTCTTATCGCCCAGGCTGGAGTGCAGTGGCATGATCTGGGCTCACTGCAACCTCTGCCTCCTGGGTTCAAGTGATTCTCCTGCCTCAGCCTCCTGAGTAGCTGGGATTACAGGTATGCACCACCATGCTTGGCTAAGTTTTTTGGTATTTTTCGTAGAGACGGGGTTTCTCCATGTTGGTCAGGCTGATCTTGAACTCCTGACCTCAAGTGATCCGCCAGCCTCAGCCTCCCAAAGTGCTGGGATTACAGGCGTGAGCCACCATGCCCGGCCTTAACTTCCTTTACTATGGCTTTAAGCTATCTTCTTGATTATCAAGTTGCTCCTTTACTTCTCAAGGCTAATTAGGTGCCTGGAATTTCCCTTGAAGGAACTCAAGGTTTTCCTTAATTTTCGTGCTTCAGGGGCCCGCAGGCCCCTTCGCCCCTAAGAAGGGTCCCTACTCTGTCTCAGGATCACCACCGCTTCCACAGTCCACATTAATTTCAGAACATCCCAACAAGACCAATATGTCTCCTTTATAAATTAGTGATTCACCCTAAACAGAAATATGTTTAAGTCTGGGAAAGGCAGGAAGCTCTAAGGAGGATTCATGGCATCTTGATTAACATTAGAGGGACTGTTTGCAGTTGTCCATTGGTTTGGCATCTTAGAAGTTCTCACACTTGGGACTTTGTAACACTGCAGTCATATTCAGGATGCAGGTTGGGAATGACTTTTTTTTGTAAAGTGGGATGAGTGCTGCTACAGCGGGGAAATAGGAAGGATAGCCTGAGACGTGCTTTAGGGAGGGTACGCAAGGAAGTTGAAGGTGTGGAAATAGAGTTTCTTAAAATTCTACACATCTAGGCCGGGCGTGGTGGCTCATGCCTGTAATCCCAGCACTTTGGGAGGCCGAGGCAGGTGGATCACAAGGTCAGGAGATCGAGACCAGCCTGGCCAACATAGTGAAACCCCATCTCTACTAAAAATACAAAAAATTAGCTGGGTGTGGTGGTGGGCACCTGTAATCCTACTACTCGGGAGGCTGAGGCAGGAGAATTGCTTGAACCTGGGAGGCGAAGGTTGCAGTGAGCTGAGATTGCGCCACTGCACTCCAGCCTGGGCGACAGCGCGAGACTCCGTCTCAAAAAAAAAAAAAAAATTCTACACATCTGTGTATCCCCTAGAAAGTCTTCCTGTTCTCCAGTTTGAAGACTTTGGCCCTGAAATATGTGTTCCTCCCAATCAACGACTTTATCTTATTATCTTTACTCCCTTCCTATTCTCCCTTCCCTTAGCACCAGGCTAAGTAGACATTGGCCTGGTCAGTAGATATTGGCCTCCCCCTTGGGACCAAGGAGACTCTGCCAGAAATAGGGTCCCTTGACTGGACAGGGCAGGATAACTGCAGTCAAATTCTTGCTTCCTAATCTCCATTACATTGATTTCCTGTAGGCCTTTTACCACCTCATTACTTCAGAAAGGCAGATTACCATGTGAAATAAACCATTTCCTCTAATTACTCTTAAATTCAACATAGATTTGTTGAACCCTGGGTAAAAGCTCTGTGTTTCTTTGGAGTGTGTATAGTGGGAGGTAAGGGAGATAGACCCGCTGGGGAAATAGATTCATCTATAGAAAACTCAGACGTACAACTGTTTCATTTAGGCATCACCTGTTCTTCTGAAGATCCCACATCAATTCAAACCTTAGATTTTTCAAGACTAATTTGGACAAAGGACTGTGGTGAAACCATTTCTGTTTTGCAGCTAGAGCAGCAACAATATTAGCAATTAAATTAGCTACCCAGCTTTGAAACAATGTAATTTTGATAATTTTTTACTTTGGGAAATTTGCATTATTTCCAAATTTACACATTGAAAGAATATTTATTAATACTCTTACATCACAGGATTTCACCATCTTATAATTCAAATTCTCAGTGTGTCTGCATTGTCCAAGGAAGAAAAGTACTATAACTGAATTAAATGTTTTGAGGAGGGCCCCTTATTCTGTAAATTAAACATCTGGGGTCGCCAATGCTGGCAGAGTGTAGGGCACTTGGTGGGTGGGCAGCACGTGAGTTCTGCATTGAACTCGCTCTCAGGGTACATAGTACATATGGTGGAAATCACACGGTTTCAGAAAATCGTGAATAAGTCAAAGGAGACTTTTTTTTGGGGGGGTGCTGTGTCAAACATTAATATATGTTTAAAATAAAAAAAAAAAAAACCAGGATGGAAGGAAGCAGCTTTGTTTTGCCCGAGGCTAGAATGTAATGGCTAAGTACCACCATCAAATTGGGATTTTCACTTCTCCTACTCTCCAGTCAAGCCTTCAGTGCAAATGGAGGGGGTGGGGGTTGGGGGTGGGGAGGGTAAGGAGGTGTTTGTTCTTCCCACATGCATTCTTTCCCTCTCTGACCAAAGGGATATGGGAGATGCAAAACCTTAACTAAGAGACCTGGAAGAAGGTCCATCTGAAAATACACTCAAAAGCAAACCCACAGCACTGCCAGGCGAAAAGGGTACTGAGCTGCAGGAGGACTGTATCCAGCGTGGCCGATCTCCTCTAGACCACAAGGTCGGCGGGAGGAGGGTGGTTTGCTTCTAGGTCAGCCCTCAGGCCCTCGTGTGACCCAGGGATTGGGAAGATACCAAAATCTAAATCTCAATGTAGGTCTCAAAGTTTATTTTAAATAATGCAGTAGAAGACAATGACAGCAAAAAGGCTCAGTGAACCTTTGAAAGGGATCATTGTAAAGACACAAGAATGGAACCCAGGTGGAACTCAGCTGGTGGTGGTTTCCAACCTTGAGTTGCTGTTAAAATCCTCTGGGGAGCTCTTAAAATCCCAATGCTAAGGTTGGACTTCAGATGAACTACAACAGAATCTGTAGAGGCGGGACCCAGGTATGAATATTTTTAAAACTCCTCAGCTTATTCCCATGTGCTGTGAAGGCTGCTTTTGGAGCGAGCTGGGAGCCCACCTCTTACCTTCCAGGCAAAGGCTCATTGCATTTTAGTTAGCATATTCTATTTATAAGTCAAGCTGATTTAGTCTGCCATAAATACTCAAGGGTAGACAACGATATTAGGGCATACCTGATATTTGGGGTATACATTCCACAGGAACTATGAAGAAGGGTTTTTGTTTGTTTGTTTGTTTTGAGACAGTCTCACTCTGTCGCCCAGGCTGGAGTGCAGTAGCGCAATCTTGGGTCACTGCAACCTCCGCCTCCTGGGTTCTCGTGCCTCAGCCTCCTGAGTAACTGGGATTACAAGCGCCTGCCACCACGCCGTGTCTGGCGAAGAAGGTATTATGTTTTTTTTATTAGTTGGCTTCTTCTCTTTCCTTTTTCTTTTTTTCTTTTCTTTTCTTTTTTTTTTGAGAGGGAGTCTTGCTCTGTCGCCCAGGCTGGAGAGCAGTGGCACAATCTCGGCTTACTGCAACCTCTGCCTCCTGGGTTCAAAGCGATTCTCCTGCCTCAGCCTCCTGAGTACCTGGGATTACAGGCGCCTGCCACCACGCTCGGCCAATTTTTGTGTTTTTAGTAGAGACAGGGTTTCACTATGTAGGTCAATCCGGTTTCGAACTCCTAACCTCAAATGATCCACCTGCCTCAGCTTCCCAAAAGTGCTGGGATTACAGGCATGAGCCACCGCGCCTGACCTCCTTTGTTCTTACAAAACACAGTAGCTTTAAGTGAACTAAGTGCTACTCTGAGGCCTGAGAGACTGATTTAATCTCTCTATTCCTCAAGTCTCACTCTGTTGCCCAAACTGGAGTGCAGTGGCATGATCATTGTTCATTGCGGCCTCCACCTCCTGGGCTCAAGCAGTCCTCCCACCCCAGCCTCTGGAGTAGCAGGGACTACAGGTGCGTGCCACCATGCCTGGCTAATTTTTAAATACTTTGTAGAGACTGAGTCTCACTGTGTTTTCCAGGTTTATCTTAGACTCCTAGCCACAAACAATCCTCTTACCTAGGCTTCTCAAAGTGTTGGGATTACAGGCGTGAGTCACCACACCCCGCCCCACATTTCTTTATTTAACTTCTTCCTCCTACTTTTCTCTTATAGAATACAGTAGTTTTAAATGAGTTGGTAAGCATTTCTCAGAGCAATTCAAAGAGCTTGATTTGATTTCATTCTTCCGTAGTAGATGTGTAGGTAGAAGTCAGTTTACATTTGGGAAACAAAGCTCAAAGCTGAGAAACATCAATATTACACAGATAACCCTTCTGTGGCAAGGTCAATATTTTGAGTGTTGTGCTTCCTAGCCTGATGTTTTGCCCACCAGATTTGACAGCTCAGTTATAGTAATTAAGGAAACTGCTTAGTGTTATCTCATCTTCACAGTTCTTTTTTTTTTTCTTTTTTTGCACTCTCTCCCCTAGGCTGGAGTGCAGTGGCACAATCTTGGCTCTCTGCAAGCTCCGCCTCCTGGGTTCAAGCCATTCTCCTGCCTCAGCCTCCCAAGTAGCTGGGACTACAGGCGCCCGCCACCACGCCTGGCTAATTTTTTGTATTTTTAGTAGAGATGGGGTTTCACCGTGTTAGCCAGGATGGTCTCAATCTCCTGACCTTGTGATCTGCCTGCCTCGGCCTCCCAAAGTGCTGGGATTACAGGTGTGAGCCACTGCGCCCAGCCTCATCTTCACAGTTCTAAAGATCTTCCTTTGCCTATTTCAAAAAAAAAAAATGTGGTGGAAAGAACACAAACGTCCATTAACTGATGTATGGATTTAAAAAAATGGCATAGCCATACAATGGAATATTATTTGGCCACAAAAAAGAAAGAAGTAAGGTTGGCGCAGTCCTCACACCTGTAGTCCCAGCACTTTGGGAGGCTGAGGCAGGTGGATCAACTGAGGTCAGGAGATCAAGACCAGCCTGACCAACATGGAGAAACCCCATCTCTACTAAAAATACAAAATTAGTCGGGCGTAGTGGTGCATGCCTGTAATCCCAGCTACTCGGGAGGCTGAGGCAGGAGAATCGCTTGAACCTGGGAGGTGGAGATTGTGGTAAGCTGAGATCGCCCCATTGCACACCAGCCTGGGCAACAAGAGGGAAACTCCGTCTTAAAAAAAATACAAAAAACCCCCCAAAAACAGTGAAGTGGCTAGGCACCATGGCTCACACCTATAATCCCAGCCCTTTGGGAGGCTGAGGCGAGAGGAATGCTTGAGCCCAGGAATTTGAGACCAGCCTGGGCAACATAGGGAGACCCTGCCTCTACAAAAAATTTTAAAATTAGTTGGATGTGGTGGCATGCATCTGTGGTCCCAGCTACTTGGCAGGCTGAGGCAGGAGGATCAATTGAGCTCAGGAGGTCAAGGCTGCAGTGAGCCACGATGATGCCACTGTACTCCAGCCTGGGTGACAGAGCAAGACCCTGTCTCAACAAACGAAGAAAGAAATAAAGTACTCATACATACTACAACATGAATGAACCTTTGAGACATTATGCTAACAAACCAGTCACAAAAGACCACGTTTTTTTTGTTTTTTTTTTTTTGTTTTTTTTTTTGTTTTTTTGAGACAGAGTCTCGCTCTCTCGCCCAGGCTGGAGTGCAGTGGCGCAATCTCGGCTCACTGCAAGCTCCGCCTCCCGGGTTCACGCCATTCTCCTGCCTCAGCCTCTCCGAGTAGCTGGGACTACAGGCGCCCGCCACCACGCCCGGCTAATTTTTTTGTATTTTTAGTAGAGACGGGGTTTCACCGTGGTCTCGAACTCCTGACCTCATGATCTGCCCGCCTCGGCCTCCCAAAGTGCTGGGATTACAAGCGTGAGCCACCGCGCCCGGCCAATAAATCAATTTTTAAACTATGAAAAGATATTCAACTTCATTCATAATAAGAGAAATGAACATGAAAACAACAGTGAGCGGTGCTCGCGTCAGCAGCACATATGCTAAAATTGGAACGATACAGAGAAGATTAGTGACATTAAACATTTATGTAAAAGAAAACCCGACAGTGACCAACCATTTTTCACTCATCAGAGTAGCAAACATTTAAAAGTCTGAAATATTTATCCTGGGCAAGAGTGTGGGAAAGTTGGTGCTCTTGTGCACCATTGGTGGGAGTTATAAATTGTGGCAGCTCTCTTAGAGGGAAGTTTGCTAAGATCTCTTTTTTTTTTTTTTTTGATAAAACCTTTTTGTTTTTTGATAAAACCTTTATTTTTTTATTTTTATTTTTTTGAGATGGAGTCTTGTTGCCCAGGCTAGAGTGCAGTGGTGTGATCTTGGCTAGATGCAATCTCCGCCTCCCGGGTTCAAGAGATTCTCCTGCCTCAGCCTCCCAAGTAGCTGGGATTACAGGTGCCCACCACCATGCCCGACTAATTTTTTGTATTTTTAGTAGAGATGGGGTTTCACCATGTTGGCCAGGCTGGTCTTGAACTCCTAACCTCATTATCCACCTGCCTCAACTTCCCAAAGTGCGGGGATTACAGGTGTGAGCCACCGGGCCTGGCCGCTAAGGTATTTTATGATTCAATATACATGTACGTTTTGATTTAGCCACTCCACTTCTAGGAATTTATCGTACCATGTATTTATCAAGCATGAAAATGATTACTGCAACATTGTTTGCAATAACAAAAACTGAAACAACCAAAAGTCTATCAACACAGAATTGAGTAAAATAAATTATAAATCCTTTATAAAATTTATAAATAAGTAACACTATGCTGTTAAAAGAATTAAGGTGCAGAACAGTTTGTACAAAAAGGGAAGAAAATGAGAATAGGAATATATATGGGCCGGGCATGGTGGCTCATGCCTGTAATCTCTGCACTTTGGGAGGCCGAGGCAGGGGGATCACAAGGTCAGGAGTTCGAGACCAGCCTGGTCAACATTGTGAAACCCCGTCTCTACTAAAAATACAAAAAATTAGCTGGGCATGGTGGCAGGCGCCTGTAATCTCAGCTACTTGGGAGGCTGAGGCAAGAGAATTGCTTGAACCTGGGAGGCGGAGGTTGCAGTGAGCCGAGATCGTGAGACTGCCCTCCAGCCTGGGTGACAGACTGAGACTCCATCTCAAAAAAAAAAAAAAAAAAAGAATACATGTGTATGGCTGGGCGCAGTGGCTCACACCTGTAATCCCAGCACTTTGGGAGGCCAAGGCGGGCAGATCATGAGGTCAGGAGTTCAAGACCAGCCTGGCCAACATGGTGAAACCCTTTCTCTACTAAAAATACAAAAAAAATTAGCCGGGCGTGGTGGTGTGCACCTGTAATCCCAGCTACTCAGGAGGCTGAGGCAAGAGAATCGCCTGAACCCTGGAGGCAGAGGTTGCAGTGAGCTGAGATCACACCATTACACTCCAGCCTGGGCAACAGGGCGAGACTTCATCTCAAAAACAAAAACCAAAAACCAAAAGAATATATATGTATGTATTTGCACAAAGGATATGCAATAAACTAATGGGAACGGTTACCTGGTTGTGTGAGAACTAGACAGATGAGAGATAGAAGTGGATGTGAGATTTTTCACTGAATACCTTTTCATATTGTTTTTTGAGCCATGTGAATGTGTAACACAAAGAAAATCAAATTTAAAACATTAAGGATATGACTGAAATAAAGCTTATCCACATATAGTAAAATATAACTTGTATAAGATTAGGTGAAAAATACACGTTGCAGAATAGTACAGAGAGCATTCTTTCATTCATTTCTTTCAATTAATAGATGCTTTTGAGTTCTTAATTTGTGTTCTAGACACTTGGGATATGGAAGTAAACAAAGCAGCCAGGCTCCTGCTCTCATGGAGGTCACATTTTAGCAGTGAATAAGTAAGCAAGCACTTAAATGAACAAGGCAATCTCAAACATAGTGATGGAGAGTGACTTAGATTGGGCAATAGTTTCTTGATGGGTGTCACTACAGGCCTCTGTGAGGGAGTGACATAGGAGCTGACATCTAAGTGAGGGAACCTGGGAAAAGAAAGTGGTCCAGGACCCAGGGCGGTGGCTCACACCTGTAATCCCAGCACTTTGGAAGGCCAAGGTGGGTGTATTGCTTGAGCTCAGGAGTTCAAGACCAGTCTGGGCAACATGGTGAAACCCCATCTCTACAAAAAATACAAAATTAGCTGGGCATGGTGACATGCGCCTATATTCCCAGATACCAGGGAGGCTGAGGTGGGAGGATCCCTTGAGCTCAGGAGGCAGAGGTTGCAGTGAGTGCAGCAGGGCCACAGGTGAGACCCTGTCTCAAAAAAAAAAAAAAAAAAAAAAGAAAAAAGAAAAACAAAAAAGAAAGACTAAGTGTCCAGGAAGATAATGTAGTGAGGGCAAGGGTCTTGAGGCTGGAACAAGTTTGACAAGTTTGAAGATCTGAATGGTAGAAGATGAAGTTAGAGTGGTAGTCAGGGGACACATCATGGGTTTAAATTAAAGATTAAACATGAAAATATCTGGAAAGATACACAAAAATCTTATTAACAGTGACTATTTTGTGCGTGCGAATTGGAGATGAGAATCAGTAGGACTCTTTAATTTCCTATATTCTACTAGAGTTTGAATTTTTAAAGCATTTTAATATGCATAAAACAGAAATATGCTTCAAAGTAAAAAACATCAATACAATATTGAGCAGTAATCAGTGAAGGTAAACACTGTACCTAGCAGCTTGATAATTCCTTTGGTTCTGGTCCCCCTAGTGGTGATGATGAGGTAATGCTGGTGATTATGTCCCAGCACAAACATCCTAGAGCGAGAGCTAAAATATCTTTAACACAACTCTGAAACACTCCGTCGGGCACGGTGGCTCACGCCTGTAATCCCAGCACTCTGGAAGGCCGAGGCGGGTGGATCACCTGAGATTGGGAGTTCGAGACCAGCCTGACCAACTGACCAACATGAAGAAACCCCGTCTTTACTAAAAATACAAAATTAGCTGCGCGTGGTGGTGCATGCCTGTAGTCTCAGCTACTTGAGAGGCTGAGGCAGGAGAATCGCTTGAACCCGGGAGGTGGAGGTTGCGGTGAGCTGAGATTGCGCCACAGCACTCCAGCCTAGGCAACAAGAGCGAAACTCTATCTCAAAAAAAAAAGAACTCTGAAACACTCAACAGAAGTTTGAATTCTTGAAATTGTGTAATCCTTGCCAAATGATGGTTGGGAAAAATCATAAAATTGCTATTACAATCACAGCAGTTATCAACTGTATATCATGAAGCAGGGGCCAGCAAAGTCTTTAGTTTTTAAAATTAAAACATTAGGAAAACTCTCCACTGGGATTGTCTTGAAATGGTATGGCTTAAATGCCCAGGCCCTGGTCCCTATCTCTTCTGAGGCTTTGCTCGAGCCTATCCTGCCTTGTCTTCTCTCCACCTTGGCAAAACCGCCTTTGCCTCCCTGCTTGGTCAGCTACATAGCTTCTCCAGCAACTCACTTTGCCCCCCACACTAACTCACCCTTTAGCACTCCCTGATGAGGATAATAATAGCTGACATTTATGAAGCTGTTATTGGGTACCAGATACCATAGTAATTCATGCTATCTTGTTCAATCCTCAAACGAACCCTGCGAGGGAGGTGCTATTTTCATCCTCCCTGTACAGATGAAGAGGGGCAATCTGACGCACAGGACCATTCAGTGGGATCCCACAGCTGGTAAGTGGTAGCTGACCAAGAAGAAAGGAAAAAGCCACCCTTTCCTCCCTGCTTGCTCAGCTACCACTTACTAGCTGTGGGATCCCACTTAATGGCTCTGAATCCCTGTCTGACTGTAGACCACATGCATTTAAGCAGCAAGCTGTATTTGAATGTGCTGTTTTTATTTGGATACTGAATATATATTTTAATAAGTGTAAATCATGGGTCATCATAAATCCAAATGTCTATAGGGGCCAGAATGTGAGTCCAGAGAACTTGATATATTATATATATATATATATATATATGTATTTTATATATGTGTGTATATATATATTACATGTGCGTGTGTGTATATATATACACATATATATATATACACACACATATATATATATATATATATTTTTGAGACAGGGTTTCATTCTGCCACCCAGGCTGGAGTGCAGTGGTGAGATCATGGCTCACTGCAGCCTCGACTTCTTGGGCTCAAGTAATCCTCCCACCTCAGCCTCTTGAGTAGCTGGGACTACATGTGTGTGCAACTATGCCTGGCTAATTTTTTTTTTGAGATGGAGTCTCACTCTGTTGCTCTGCCTCGTGGGTTCATGCCATTCTCCTGCCTCAGCCTCCTGAGTAGCTGGGACTACAGGCGCCCGCCACCACGCCTGGCTAATTTTTTGTATTTTTAGTAGAGATGGGGTTTCACTGTGTTAGGCAGGATGGTCTCAATCTCCTGACCTCATGATCCACCCGCCTCGGCCTCCCAAAGTGCTGGGATTACAGGTGTGAGCCACCGCGCCCAGCCACATTGGATTCTTTTCTATCTTTTGAGTTTTTACTATGTGAATGTATTTTTCAAAAAAACATTTTAATGATCATAGAAAACTACTTCCAGAAGTTGAGGCCAATAACTTACATATGTGGTCTGATAGGGTGTGTTATAACATCCTCACTGGAAGGAGGACACTCCATGTTCTTATCACAGCAAAACATATGCCACTCACATATGTTCGGAATCGTTGCAAAGCTACATAACTCTTGGTGAAGTTAAACGGATACGTGACAATGCCAGAGTGACAATGCTCTCCTGCAGACCAATTAAAAGGGAGTCTCAGGGCATGGGTATAGGTTGTTTTGTTTTGTTTTGTTGGGACAGAGTCTCGCAGTGTCACCCAGGCTGGAGTGCAGTGGTGCAATCACAGCTCACTGCAGCCTTGACCTCCTGGGCTCAAGCAGTCCTCCCATTGCTCCTGAGTAGCTGGACCTACAGATGCATGCCACCAGGCTAATTTTTTTTTTTTTTAATTTTTTGTAGAGATAGGGTCTCATTATGTTGCCCATGCTGGGTCTCGAACCCCTGGGCTCAAGAGATCCTCCCATCTCTGCCTCCCAAAATGCTGGGATTACAGACGTGGGCCACTGTACCTAGTCAGCATGGTTTTTTTTTTTTTTTTTTTCTGGCTCCCCTCAATGATTCTAATGTGCAGCAAGGTGTCACGTAGACCAAGGATGTTAATCCACAGGAAATATTAATGGAATAAAAACAAGAACTTGTAATACATACTTTCTATGCCCTAGGCCTTGTCCTCTGTGGTAAATTCAGAGAATCCATTTGATTCAGTGATAGATTCACAAATGCCATACAATTCTGTGATAGCCCAAGCTTGCCAAATGAATGTCTGCCAAAAGGAAGTGAAATAAATAAATATAGAATAATATTCATGAGCAGATTGATGGCTCAGCAAAAGTTCCTTGAGAACATGGTATATCCCTAGTGCTGCGGGAGGTGTAAAAGGAATCTATTTTAGTGGTTCTTCCCATAAGGAACTTGGATTACAATTAAAGAGATAAGACGGGGGCCGGGCGCGGTGTCTCACGCCTTGTACTAGGGCCATCTAGTCCCTCCCCCTGAAGGCAGCTACTCTTATGGGTTGCTTGTGAATCCTTCCAGAGACATTTTTTTTATTTTTTATTTTTTTGAGACGGAGTCTTGCTCTGTCACCTAGGCTGGAGTGTAGTGGCACAATCTCGGCTCACTGCAAGCTCCGCCTCCCGGGTTCACGCCATTCTCCTGCCTCAGCCTCTCCGAGTAGCTGGGACTACAGGCGCCCGCCACCACGCCCGGCAAATTTTTTTTGTATTTTTAGTAGAGACGGGGTTTCACCGTGGTCTCGATCTCCTGACCTCATGATCCACCCGCCTCAGCCTCCCAAAGTGCTGGGATTACAAGCGTGAGCCACCGCGCCCAGCCGAGACATTATTATCGTAAGTTAAATAGTTCTTTTTTATTTTTTGGCTTCAGATAGGAATTTTCTTTCTTTTTTTTTTTTTTGAGATGGAGTCTCGCTCTGTCACCCAGGCTGGAGTGCAGTGGCGTGATCTCGGCTCACTGCAAGCTCCGCCTCCTGGGTTCACGCCATTCTCCTGCCTCAGCCTCCCGAGTAGCTGGGACTACAGGCGCCCACCACCACGCCCAGCTAATTTTTTGTATTTTTAGTAGAGAGTCTGGATCTCCTGACCTCATGATCCGCCCGCTTCGGCCTCCCAAAATGTTGGGATTACAGGCGTGAGCCACCGCGCCCAGCCCCAGATACGAATTTTCTTTAATCACTCTCTTTTTTGACAGTTTCCTTATATTTCCTTGATAGTAACGGAGCTACGGTTAGAGGGAAAGACTGATTCATTGTGTTAGAGTGTAAAAGGATCTGGAGGTCATCCTGTCCTTTTCTAATCCAACTGTGGTCCTTGGATCAACATGGAGCTCACGTGGGTGCTTGCTAGAAAAGAAGAGTCTCGGCCAGGCGCGGTGGCTCACGCTTGTAATCCCAGCACTTTGGGAGGCCGAGGCGGGCGGATCACGAGGTCAGGAGATCGAGACCACGGTGAAACCCCATCTCTACTAAAAATACAAAAAAATTAGCCGGGTGTGGTGGCAGGCGCCTGTAGTCCCAGCTACTCGGAGAGGCTGAGGCAGGAGAATGGCGTGAACCCAGGAGGCGGAGCTTGCAGTGAGCCGAGATTGCGCCACTGCACTCCAGCCTGGGCGACAGAGCGAGACTCCGTCTCAAAAAAAAAAAAAAAAAAAAAAAAAGAAAAGAAGAGTCTCAGACCTCACCCAGATATCCTGAAGCAGAACTTGCAGCTTAACCAGACTTCCAGGTGATTTGTGTGGACCTCTAAGTTTGAGAATCATTGTTTTTGTCCAATCTTAACAAATCAAGGAAGCATGGTTCTGCAAGGAGCCAGTGCAGAAATGGTATTCTACATCAGGTCTTCTGACACCTCGTCTAGTGCATTTCTTTCTTTCCTTTATCTCCTTTTCCTTCCTTCCTTCCTTTCCTCCCCACCACCCTTCTTCCTTTTTTTGAGACAGGGTCTTTCTCTGTCCCCCAGACTGGTGTGCATTGGTGGTGGAATCATAGCTCACTGCAGCCTCGAACTCTAGGGTCCAAGAGACCCTCTTGCCTCATCCTCCCGAGTAGTTAGGACTACAGGCACCTGCTATCATGTCTGGCTAATTTATTGTATTCCATTTTTAGTAGAGATAAGATCGCACTTTGTTGCCCAGTTTGGTCTTGAACTCCTGGCTTCAAGCGATCCTCCTGCCTCCCAAAGTGTTGGGATTACAAGCATTTTCTAATATGCCACAATTCTGGCCAGATAATTTGATGTAACATTTTAAACATTTTCTTCATCAGGGACTTTGGAGTCAGACACAGCAGAGTTCAAGTCCCAGCTTTATCACTGGCACATAATAAGAGCTCAATAATGGTGTTAAATAAAATTTATAGGCCATTGGTTTGAACTGAGTTCCTGCACTAGGCCCAATAGACAAAACCAAAATGAAGTTACTCATGCCGAACTACCATGTCACCAAACCAAAACTAAGTTGCTTATTCCACCTTCCAAGAAATCAGGACAGAGACCCACACAGGCCAG
The DNA here is from genome assembly GCF_009828535.3 of Hylobates moloch. Lineage (NCBI taxonomy): Eukaryota > Metazoa > Chordata > Mammalia > Primates > Hylobatidae > Hylobates > Hylobates moloch. Next base: position 63,034,908 of record NW_026652278.1, on the reverse strand, counting down.
TTTCAGCTGGCATGATAAGAAAGTCGGCTGTGCTTTAACTTTACAAGGAAAGTAACTTTGAAACGACCAATCTGCTTTTTGTTATCTGTTTCTGCTTTCTTCAGCCCCTTTTTGGCTTATAAAGCCAGCCTCCTGCCCAGATCACCAGAACACTCAATTTATTTTACCGAATGAGGTGTTATGATCTTTTTATTGCAAATAAAAGCCAATTAAGATCTTTAAATTTGTTGTCATTGTATCTGATGAGTGGTTATTATACTTTTAATTTTTTTTTTTTGAGACAGAGTTTCGCTCTTGTTGCCCAGGCTGGAGTGCAGTGGTGCGAGCTTGGCTCACTGCAATCTCCGCCTCCCGGGTTCAAGTGATTCTCCTGCCTCAGTCTCTGGAGTAGCTGGAATTACAGGTGCCCACCATCACGCCCAGCTAATTTTTGTATTTTTAGTGGAGACGGGGTTTCACTATGTTGGTAAGGCTGGTCTTGAAACTCCTGACCTCAATTGATCCACACGTCTTGGCCTCCCAAAGTGCTGGAATTACAGGCGTGAACCATCGTGCCCGGCCTATTATACTTCTTATTGTTACTTAAAAACAAACAAACTACTTTTAGAGCAGTTTAGTTTCACAGCAAAATTGAGGGGGAAAGTACAGAGTTCACATACCCCATCTCCCTTCCTCCCAGAATAACCTATCAACATCCTGCACTTACTATTCTTAATAATGGCATTAATAGCATTCATCATCGCATCTGATTATAACTTGAAAACGCTATTTCTTTCTTTCTTTTTTTTTTTTTGAGACGGAGTCTCGCGCTGTCACCCAGGCTGGAGTGCAGTGGTGCGATCTCGGCTCACTGCAAGCTTCGCCTCCCGGGTTCACACCATTCTCCTGCCTCAGCCTCCGGAGTAGCTGGGACTACAGGCGCCCGCCATCACGCCCGGCTAATTTTTTGTATTTTCAGTAGAGACGGGGTTCCACCGTGTTAGCCAGGATGGTCTCCATCTCCTGACCTCAGGTGATCCGCCTCGGCCTCCCAAAGTGCTGGGATTACAGGTGTTAGCCACCGCGCCCGGCCTGAAAACGCTATTTCAACAGCCTTTCAAGAATCATTTACGAATTTCTAGGTATTCATATATTCTATGTATGACTCAACAGTAACGCCTTTTGACTCATCCGGTTCTTGGACCAGGACGCTGTTTTGCTCTGTAAGCCAGGGAGAGATTTTATTAGGCTATTTTACAAATGCAGGGTCTGAAACATAAAAAAGGTTACGGTCCGGGCAGGCTATGTTTTCTGTCTACTGGATCTTAAGCTGGACCGGATCAGTAGATTGAGGAGCAGGCTTTGAGAGCCCAGTGTCTATCTGGAATCGAAACCCTTCTATCAGAGCGCAAAACTCGTGTCCAGGACCCCAGCCTTAGCGGGGAGCAGGGGCCCGTGTGTCGGGAAATAAGGACGAATGGTTGCAGGCACAATTTCTGGAACCTGCGTTTTGTGCCTCCTTTGCTCGTATTTGGAAAAACCGCTGGGGAAAGGCGCCGATTTCTTTCTGCAATACAAAACTTTGAAGCGAGACTGGACGGAAAAACGAGAGGCGGAAAGGGTCAAGTCAGAGTGCGACTTTCGGGGCCGCGCAGAGCCCACCTGTGGGCTGGCTAATTTTCATCCTCGCTCGGAGCTTCTGGAGCTCTAGCCTCTTGTTTTCCAGCCTTTTTCCTTTTGATTTGAGCTTAGCTGTAGTTTACCTATTTCCAGACTAGGGCATTCGATGTAAAAATAGCACTTACGGAGGGCGGGGGAGGAAGCGGGTCAGTGTCCCTGAAGTATGAAAGTAACTGGCTTCTTTCCGGTTCCTCTGTAGTGCCGTTCTCGCGATGCCTTATGGGAGTTGTAGTCTCGGGTGAGAGACGCTTCCCGGGAGGGAGGAACAGGCCCCCAAGGCCTGGGATTGAGCATCGGACTCTCCGTGTCTTGTGTGTGTGGTCCTCTCTTCTCCCCTCTCCCCTCTCCCCTCCCCCCTCTCTCCTCTCCCCTCTCCCCCCTCCCCTCTCCCCTCTCCCCTCTCCCCTTTCTCCCCTCTCTCCCCTCTCTCCCCTCTCTCCCCGCCGCCCCTCTCCTCTCCTTTTTTTTCTGACAGAGTGTCACTCTGTTGCCCAGGCTGGAGTGCAGTGGCGCGATCTGCAACCTCCGCCTGCCTGGTCAAGCAATTCTCCTGCCTCAGACGCCCGAGTAGCCGGGACTATAGGCGCCCGCCACCACACCCGGCTAATTTCTGTATTTTTAGTAGAGATGGGGTTTCACCATTCTGGTCAGGCTGGTCTGGAACTCTTGACCTCAAGTGATCCACCCGCCTCAGCCTCCCAAAGTGCTGGGATTACAGGCGTGAGCCACCGCGCCCGGCCTCCACAGAGCTTTAACTCTGTTAAAAAGGTCCACATAATTTCTACTATACACTATGTTCTTCCATACAGAAGAAAAATTATGGGATGATTACATCGACTTCACACAGTTTAAAAAAGTATAAAAGGAAATGAAAATCTTCTTTTGAGTACCTGCCCAGTTCCTCCCCTAAAAGAATACTGTTGCTTGCTTTTTTTTTTTGAGATGGACTTTGGCTCTTGTTGTCCAAGCTGGAATGCAATGGCGCGATCTCGGCTCACTGCAACCTCCGCCTCCCGGGTTCAAGTGATTCTCCTGCCTCAGCCTCCCTAGAAGCTGAGATTACAGGTGTGCACCACAACTCCCAGCTAATTATTATTATTAATAGTAGTAGTAGAGACGGAGTTTCACTATGTTGGCCAGGCTATTCTCGAACTCCTGACCTCAATCAGGTGATCCACCCGCCTCGGCCTCCCAAAGTTCTGGGATTATAGGCATGAGCCACTTCGCCCGGCCTGCTGCTTGCTTTTTTTTTTTTTTTTTTTTTTTTTTTTGAGACGGAGTCTCGGTCTGTAATCCAGGCTGGAGTTCAGTGGCACGATCTTGGCTCACTGCACTTCCACCTCCCAGGTCCCGGTTAAAAAAATTCACCTGCATCAGTCTCCTGAGTAGCTGGGATTACAGGAACGAACCACCATGCCACGCTAATTTTTGCTTTTTTTTTTTTTTTTTTAGTAGAGATGGGGATTTCACCCTTTTGGCCAGGCTGGTCTTGAACTCCTGACCTCATGATCTGCCCACCTCGGCCTTCCAAAGTGCTGGGATTATAGGCGTGAGCCACCGCTCCCAGCCTGTTGCTTGCTTTTTAAAGGCAGTTCTCTTTAGAAAAAATTACAAGTGCAAATGTACATACTATTAAAAAGTACACAATAGAGATAATACTGTAATACTCTTCTCAAACCTGTTTTTTCATTTGATAGCACTCGTTAGACATCTTTCCATACTTGCACATAAAAAGCTATCTTTATTCTCTTTTCGCTGGCAATACAGTAGTTCATCCTACAAATAGCATAATTTATTCATCTCCTGCCCTCCTCCACTCCACCGATGAACATTTTGTTGTGTATATATTTTTTCCTGTTGCAAACAAAGCTGCAGTGGTCCTCTTGAACATATTTTGGTGTATAACCACAAGCTGAATTTGTAGAGACAAAATTGCCCTGTCAAGGATAGATATGCTTTATAAAAGGTGATAAATACACCAAATTGCCAAATTGTACCAATTTACACTCTCATCTAGCAATGTATGGAAATGCTTTCTTCCTCATTTCTGTTTTCTAGCATGGATATTATCAAACCTTTGCTAATCTGAGAGGTGAACAACTTTATCCTCTTTGGACTGATTTGCAGTTTCATAATTAGTGAGGTTGCACTATTATTTGTATGTTTATTGGCCGTTTGTATTTCTGAAAGTAGTTGTATTTTTGGCTTAATTTTTTTTCTTTTTTTTTTTTTTTTTTGAGGGGGGTTTTTTCTTTGGCCCCCGGGGGAGTGCAGTGGCACCATCTCCGCTCACTGCAAGCTCCGCCTCCTGAGTTCACGCCATTCTCCTTCCTCAGCCTCCCGAGTAGCTGGGACTACAGGCACCTGCCACCACGCCCGGCTCATTTTGTTTTTTTGTATTTTTAGTAGAGACGGGGTTTCACCATGTTAGCCAAGATGGCCTTGATCTCCTGACCTGGTGATCTGCCCGCCTCGGCCTCCTAAAGTGCTAGGATTACAGGTGTGAGCCACCAAGCCCAGTACTTTTGGCTTAATTTTCTATTGTGTTGTTCATCTTTTTAAAATTGATTTGTCTGCACTTGTATATTAAGGAAGTTAGTCTTTTGTCTGTTATGAGAATTATGAAATTTTTTTCTTTGTATATTATTTGCCTTCTGATTTTGCTTTTGTATTTTTTTGGTCACACGAATGTGCTTACTTTTTTTTTTTTTTTGAGACAGGGTCTTGCTCTGTCGCCCAGGCTGGAATGCAGTGGCATGATCTCAGCTCACTGCAGCTTGGGCTTCCCCAGACTCAAGTGATCCTCCTGCCTCAGCCTCGCGAGTAGCTAGCTGGGATACAAGTGCTTTTTTTTTTGTAGAGACTGAGTCTTGCCATATTGCCTAGGCTGGTCTCAAACTCTGGGGCTCAAGTAATCCACCTGCCTTGACCTCCCAAAGTGCTGGGATTACAGGCATGGGCCACCGCGCCAGGCCACTTAATTTTTATATAGTTATGCTCATGAGATTTTTTTCCATGGCTTTTGAGTTATTTGATTTTTCTGTAATTTATTTTGGTTTAAGGAGGAGTGGCTCTAGCTTTATTGTTTATCACTTCTCCAAAAGATTAGCTAGTGGTCTTGTCATGATTTTTGTTACCTCTATATAGATGGGGAGAAAATCCCAAAGAATATTAAAATTATACCCTACCATAAGATGCTGCAACAGGTTTGAAGGTTAGTTTTGGGGAAAAGAGCAGGAATAACAAAGTGGCACTCCAACTTTCCTCAAAACATCTGCTCATCTTGTATTATTGCTTTTTCTGAACAATATCCAATGCCAATATTTATTAAAATAAGTAATGAAAATTTTCTAATCCATATGCAACTTAAAAAAGACACTGGTTAGGCTGGGCATGGTGGCTCACACCTGTAATCCCAGCACTTTGGGAGGCTGAGGCGGGCGGATCACGAGGTCAGGAGATCGAGACCACACTGGCTAACACAGTGAAACCCCTCTACTAAAAATACAAAAAATTAGCTGGGTGTGGTGACACGTGCCTGTAGTCCCAGCTACTGGGGAGGCTGAGGTGGGAGAATCACTTGAACCCAGGAGGCGGAGGTTGCAGTGAGCTGAGATCGCACCACTGCACTCCAGCCGGGGCGACAGAGCGCGACTCCATCTCAAAAAAAAGACACTTAAATAAAGTATTGTATGACCAGGGTGGAATGCTGTGCAGATGTTGAAAAGAATGAGACAATCAAGTGAAAAGGAAAAAAGAGCACTAAGATTCAGAAGTGTATTATTATGGTTTGAGTGTGTCCCTCCAAAATTTATGTTGGAATTGAATCCTCATTGTGATGGAATTAAGAAGTTGGGCCTTTTGGGAAGTGATTAAATCATGAGGGCTCTGTGTTCATGAATGGGATTAGTGCCCTTATAAAAGGTTGAAGAGAGCTGCCCTTTTCATCATGTCAGGACACAGCAACAAGGTGTCATTTATGAAGCAAAGAGTAAGCCTTACCAGACACTGAATCTGCTGGCACCTTTATCTTGAACTTCCAAGCCTCCATAAATGTATGAAATAAACTTATATTATTATTATTATTATTTTTAGATGGAGCCTCGCTCTCTTGCCCAGGCTGGAGTGCAGTGGTGTGATCTCAGCTCACTGCAACCTCTGCCTCCCGGGTTCAAGTGATCCCCCGAGTAGCTGTGATGACAGGTGTGAGCCACCATGCCTGGCTAATTTTTGTATTTTTAGTGGAGACGGGGTTTCACCATGTTGGTCAGGTTTGTCTTGAACCCCTGACCTCGTGATCTACCCACCTCAGCTTCCCAAAGTGCTAGGATTACAGGCGTGAGCCACTGCGCCTGGCTGACCAGACTAATCTTAAAAGCTCTAAGTTTAACATGTTATTCACATGCTCAAGAACCTACAACAGTTCCTGTTGCATCCATACTCACTCAGTGTCTTCCACCTGATCATCAAGGCTTTCTACATTCTGGCCCAGGTCTTCTGTTCAATCCCAGCATTAAAGGCGTTCTCTCCAACATACCTTGCCATAAGGTCATTTTCCTTACCTTTAACTGAACATGCAATGGACATTTCCATCTCTGTATGATAGCTTATGTGTTTTGCTCCTTCCTCCTGCTTTTCGTTTATTTTGTGACTGCTTCTGTGAATTCCTGGGGTAAAATGTTCCTAAAAATCACATTGTCTTAGGCCTTACTTGCATTGCTATGAGGGAATACCTGAACCTGGGTAATTTATAAAGAATATATATATATATTTTTACTTTTAATTGAGACAGGGTCTCACTCTGTCACCCAGGCTGGGGTGCAGTGGCGTGATTGTGGCTCACTGCAGCCTTGAGCTCCTGGGCTCAAGTGATCCTCCCACCTCGGCCTCTGGAATAGCTGGGTCTACAGGCATATGCCACCATGCCCAGTTAATTTTTGTATTTTTTGTAGAGATGGGGTTTTGCCATGTTGCCCAGCTGGTTTTGAACTCGTGAGCTCAAGTGATCCACCCGCCTTGGCCTCCCAAAGTGCTACAGCTACAGGCATGAGCTGTGGCACTCAGCCAAGAAGAGTTTTAATTGGCTGATGGTCCTGAAGGCTGTACAAGCATGGAGCCAGCATCTGCTTGGCTACTGGGGAGGCCTCAGAGAGCGTTTACTCATGGCAGAAGGCAAAGCAGGAGCAGGAATGTCACATGGCAAGAACAGGAACAAGAGAGTGAGGGGGAAGATGCCATGCCACACACTTTTAAACAGCCAGATCTTATGAGAATTCACTCACTATTCTGAGGACAGCACCAGGAGGATGACACTAAACCATTCATGAGAAATCTGGCTCCATGATCCTATCACCTCCTACCAGGCCCTATCTCCAGCATTGGGGATTACAATTCAACATGAGATTTAGAGGGGACAACATCTAAACTGCATCATTCTACCTTGACCCCTCGAATCTCATATTATTCTCACATTGCTGAATACAATTATCCCCTGCCCATAGTTCCCCAAAGTCTTAATTCATTCTAGCATTAACTCAAAGGTCCCAAGTCCAAAGTCTTATCTGAGACTCAAGCCAAGTTCCTTCCACCTATGAACTTGTAAAATCAAACACAAATTATTTACTTCCAAGATACATGGAGATACAGGCATTGGGTAAACATTCCCTTTCCAAAAGGAAGAAATCAGCTAAAAGAAAGGAGCAACAAGCTGGGTGCTGTGGCTCATGCTTGTAATCCCAGCACTTTGGGAGGCTGAGGAGGGTGGATCACCTAGGTCAGGAGTTGGAAACCAGCCTGGCCAACATGGTGAAACCCCGTCTCTACTAAAAATACAAAAATTAGCCAGGTGTGGTGGCACATGCCTGTAATCTCAGCTACTCAGGGAGGATGAGGCAGGGGAATAGCTTGAACCTGGGAGGTGCAGGTTGCAGTGAGCCGAGATCGTGCCACTGCACTTCAGCCTGGGCAACAGAGCAAGACTCCCATCTCAAAAAAAAAAAAAAAAAGGAAAAAAAAGAAAGGAGCAACAAGTCCCAAGCAAGCCTGAAACCTAGCAGGACACTCATTAAATCTTAAAGCTCCAAAATAATTATTAACTCATGTCTCACATCCTTGGCAGACTGCTGTGAGGGGTGGGCTCCCAAGCCCTTGGGCAGCCCTGCCCTTGTGGCTTTGCAGGCTGCTCTCCTGGGTTGGAGTTGAGTGCCTGTGACTTTTCCAGGTGCAGGGTGTGAGCTGCCAGTGGATCTACCATTCTGGGCCTGGAAGGTGGGGGCCCTATTCCCATAGCTTCACTAGGCAGTGCCCCAGTGGGGACTCTGTGTGGGGGTTTGTATTAGGCCATTCCCACATTTTTATAAAGAAATACTTGGCCAGGTGCGGTGGCTCACATCTGTAATCCCAGCACTTTGGGATGCTGAGGCGGGCGGATCACAAGGTCAGGAGTTCGAGACCAGACTGGTCAGTATGGTGAAACCTCGTCTCTACTAAAAACACAAAAATTAGCTGGGCATGGTTGCTTGTGCCTGTAGTCCCAGCTACTTGGGAGGCTGAGGCAGAAGAATCACTTGAACCCGGGAAGCGGAGTTTGCGGTGAGCCAAGATTGTGCCATCGCACTCCAGCCTGGATGACAGAGCGAGACTCCGTCACAAAAAAAAAAAAAGAAAGAAAGAAATATCTGAGGCCAGGTGCATTGGCTCACGCCTGTAATCCATCACTTTGGGAGGCCAAGGTGGGTGGATCACGAGGTCAGGAGTTCAAGACCAGCCTGGCCAAGATGGTGAAATCCCATCTCTACTAAAAAATACAAAAAATTAGCCAGGTGTGGTGGCAGGCGCCTGTAATCCCAGCTACTCAGGAGGCTGAGGCAGAGAATTGCTTGAACCCAGGAGACAGAGGTTGCAGTGAGCTGACATTGTGCCATTGCACTCCAGCATGGGCGACAGAGTGAGACTCCGTCTCAAAAAGAAAAAAAAAGAAAAGAAATACCTGGGACTGGGTAATTTATAAAGAAAAGAGATTTAATTGGCTTATGGTTATGCAGGCTGCACAGGGAACATAACACAGGCATCTGCTTCTGGGGATACCTCAGGAAGCTTCCAATCACGGCAGAAGGTGAAGGGAGAGCAGGCATCTCCTATGGTGGGAGCAGGAGCGAGAGAGAACGAAGTGATACACACTTTTGAACAGTCAGATCTCAGAGAAGTCACTCACTTTTGTGAGGACAGCATCAAGAGGATGGTGCTCAACCATTCATGAGAAATCCAATCCCATGATCTGATCACTTCCCACCAGGCCTTACCTCCAACACTGAGGATTACAATTCAACGTGAGATTCAGGCAGGGACACTTTCCAAACTATATTAAAGTTCCAACCTCCCATTTCCCCTCTGCACTGCCCTAGTAGAGGCTCTGGTGAGGGCTCTGTCCCTGTGGTAGGCTTCTGCTAGGGTACCCAGGCTTTCTTATATATTCTCTGAAATCTAGGAGGAAGCTGCCAAACCTCCTTCACTCTTGCATTCTGAACACCTGCAGGCTTAACACCACATGGAGGCCACCAAGGCTTACAGCTTGCACCCTTCAGAGCTGTGGCCTGAGCTGTACCTGGGCCTCTTTGAGCTGAGGCTGGGGTTGAAGTGGCTGGATGCAGGAAGCAGCCTCCCATGTTGGTACAGGGCAGCAGGACCCTGAGCCTGGCCACCTAAATCATTCTTTTCTCCTGGGCCTCTAGGTCTGTGATGAGAGGGGCTGCCTCTTAGATCTCTGAAATGCCTTTGAGGTTTTTTTCTCATTGTCTTGGCTATCAGCACCTGGCTCCCTTTCATTTATGCAAATTTCTTTAGAAAGTGGTTGCTCTGCAGTCTGCTTAGATTCTTGCCCTGAAAATGGGTTTTTGTTTTCTACCACATGGCTAGGTTGCAAATTTTCCAAACTTTTACATTCTGCTTTCCCTTTAAATATAAGTTCCAACTTTAAGTCATTTCTTTGCTTCTGCATCCGCGGATAGGCTGTTAGAAGCAGCCAGGTCACTTCTTGAACACTTTGCTGCCTAGAAATTTCTTCTGCCAGATACCCTAAGTCATCACTCTTAAGTTAAAACTTCCACAGATTGCTAGGGCATGAATACCATATAGCTATGTTCCTTGGTAAGGCATAACAAGGGGGTGACCTTTTTTTTTTTTTTTTTTTTTTTGAGACAGAGTCTTGCTCTGTCGCCCAGGCTGGAGTGCAGTGGCACAATCTCGGCTCACTGCAAGCTCCGCCTCCCAGGTTCACGCCATTCTCCTGCCTCAGCCTCTCTGAGTAGCTGGGACTACAGGCGCCCGCCACTACGCCCGGCTAATTTTTTTGTATTTTTAGTAGAGACGGGGTTTCACCGTGGTCTCGATCTCCTGACCTCGTGATCCGCCCGCCTCGGCCTCCCAAAGTGCTGGGATTACAAGCGTGAGCCACCGCGCCTGGCCACAAGGGTGACCTTTATTCCAGTTCTCAATAAGTTCCTCATTTCCATCTGAGACCTCATTAACCTGGATTTCACTGTCCATATCACCGTCAGCATTTTGGTCACAACCATTTAACCAGTCTCGCAGGAGTTCCAAACTTTCCCTCATCTTCCTGTCTTCTTGTGAGCCCTCCAAAGTCTTCCAGCCTCTGCCCATTACCCAGTTTCAAAGCTGCTCCCATTTTGTCAGGTATCTTTATAGCAAGGCCCCACTCTTTGGTACCAATTTTTTGTGTTAGGCCATTCTTGCACTGCTATGAAGGAATACCTGAGACTTGGTAATTTATACTGAAAAGAGGTTTAATTGGCTCACAGTTCTGCAGAATGTGGAAGCATGGAGCCAGCATCTGTTCAGCTTCTGAGGAGGCTTCAGGGAGCTTTTACTTATGGCAGAAGGTGAAGTGGGAGCAGGCACGTTATGTGGTGAGAACAAGAGTAAGAGAGCCAGGGGGAAGATACCGCACACTTTAAAAACTTTTAAGCCGGGTGCAGTGGCTCACCCTTGTAATTCCAGCACTTTGGGAGGCCATGGCAGGTGGATCAACTGAGGTCTGAAGTTCGAGACCAGCCTGACCAACATGGAGAAACCCCATCTCTACTAAAAATACAAAATTAGTTGGGCACAGTGGCACATGCCTGTAATCCCAGCTACTCGGGAGGCTGAGGCAGGAGAATCACTTGAACCCGGGAGGCGGAGGTTGCGGTGAGCCAAGATCCACACCATTGCACTTCAGCGTGGGCAATAAGAGTGAAACTCTGTCTCAAAAAACACAAATTATATTATTAATATAAAAATAGGGACAGAGTCTCACTATGTTGCCCAGGCTGGTTTTGGACTCCTGGGCTCAAGCAATCCTCCTGCCTTGGTCTCTCAAAGTGCTGGGATTACAGGCGTGAGTGACCACACCTGGCCAATACCACACTTTTTTGTTTGTTTTGGACAAGGTCTTGCTCTGTCACCCAGGCTGGAGTGCAGAGGTGCGATCTCAGCTCATTGCAGCCTCAACCTCCTGGGTTCAAGCAATTCTCATGCCTCAGCCTCCCAAGTAGCTGAAATTACAGGCATGTGACACCACACCCGGCTAACTTTTTTGTATTTTCAGTAGAGATGAAGTTTTGCCATGTTGGCCAGGCTGGTCTCGAACTCCTGGCCTCAAGTGATCTGCCTGCCTCGGCCTCCCAAAGTTCTGGGATCACAGGTGTGAGCCACCATGTCCAGCCGTAACATTCCATTTGTTTAGTCATCCGTTGATGGACACTTGCATTGCCTCCACTTTTTGGCTATTATGACTAATGCCTTGATGAACATGAGTATATAAATATCTTTTCAAATTCCTGCTTTCAATTCTTTTGTGTATTTACCCAGAAGTGGAATTGTGGGGTTCTATGTTTAATTTTTTGAGGAACCACCATACTGCTTTCCACCATGGCAACTTCACATCATTAAAAGGCCATTTATCAGAGATTTAGATCAAGATATTGTGATATGTAAATAGAACTTCAAATACCTTAAAGGATGTAGTGAAACTTCTCAAACAAAATTAATTGTACTTTAAAATTCTTTTTTTTTTTTTTTTTGAGATGGAGCCTCTCTCTGTCACCCAGGCTGGAGTCCAGTGGCACGATCTCGGCTCACTGCAACCTCCGCCTCCCAGATTCAAGCAATTCTCCTGCCTCAGCCTCCTGAGTAGCTGGGACTACAGGTGTGTGCCACCACGCCCGGCTAATTTTTGTATTTTTAGTAGAGACAGGATTTCATCATGTTGGTCAGGCTGGTCTCGAACCCCCATCCTTATGATCCACCCTCTTCGGTCTCCCAAAGTGCTGGGATTATGGCGTGAGCCACCGTGCCTGCCCTTAAAATTCTATATAGAACTTTTAGCAAGACAGCATGTACAATGAAGGATTAGTAAAAATGGTGCTTCAGTGCTTTTTCTTGCTTCTCTTCAGAAATAAACCTTTAAAAAGATATATATAGGTGGGCTAAAAGGAAAACTATTTTTTCCCCTCAGGTGGGGGAATTTAAAGTGTTAAGGGCCAGGCATGTTGGCTCACATCTGTAATCGTAGCACTTTGGGAGGCCAAAGTGGGAGGATCACTTGAGTCCAGGGATTTAAGACCAATCTGGGCAATATGGCAAGACCCTGTCTCTCTGAAAAATGAAACAAAAAAAGTGTTAAGGCAGTCAAAGTGTTGTGTCCCTGACCACTCACCTTGTTCTCTAAATCCCAGACCTGAACTGTGTTTCTTAGGGCCAAAATGAACTGAAACATAAATTGCCTGGACCCACCTCAGACCAGAGACACTCCTGAGTCTGGAGAACCAACCCAGGAGAAACAGCACAGCCATCTGACCCGAGTTATCATATAGTTCTTCTCATTGTCCTATTTTATTTTATCTGAAGCACAAATCACTATTTTATTTTTTTTATTTTTTGAGACGGAGTCTTGCTCTGTAGCCCAGTCTGGAGTGCAGTGGCACCATCTTGGCTCACTGCAGCCTCTGCCTCACGGGTCCAAGTGATTCTTCTGCCTCAGCCTCCCAAGTAGCTGGACTACAGGTGTGGGCCACCATGCCTGGCCTACAAATCACTATTTTAAATGATCGTGTTTTTTTTTTTTTTGCATGTTTTTCAGCTGTCTTCCTCCATCAGAACGTAAGCTCCATAAAAATCAAGACTGTGTTATTGGCCAGGCACCGTGGCTCATGCCTGTAATCCCAGCACGTTGGGAGGCCGAAGCAGGCAGTTTGCTTTGAGCTCATGAGTTCGAGACCAGGCTGGGCAACATGGCAAAACCCCCTTCTCTTAAAACATAACAAAACAAAAACCAAAAATTAGCCAGACATGGTGCTATGTGCCTGTGGTCCCAGTTACTTGGGAGGCTGAGGTGGGAGGATCGCTTGAGCCAGGGAGACAGGGGTTGCAGTGAGCTGAGACTGCACCACTGCACTCCAGCCTGGGCGACAGTGAGACCTTGTCTGAAAATAAACAAATAAATAAAATTAAGTATTTTAAACACTCAGAAAAGCTCCCATTATCCTTATTAACACATCCTAAGATTTTACCACATTGCTTCAAATTTTTTTTCTTTTCTTTTTAAAGGATAAAGACAAAAATATATAGGAGATGGAGAGGTGGCTAATGTGGCAAGTTTCTGAAAATAGACAGTCTTTATTAACTCATAAGACAAATGGTTCACATGCATCTCTTATAGAAACTCAAACTACAGATCCCAGGCAGCACTGCAATAATAGACACGTGGACTGTTCTTTTCTTCTCTGTAAACAGCCAATGAGAGGCAGAGTTTACAAAGGTCTAGGATGACATCTGGTGTGTTGACTGTGGCCAGTCTTAAAGCTAGTTTTTGCTATTTGGAACGTGCTGATCTAATTCAGATTTAAAGAGTTTCTTCCTGTCAATTCGAAGCTCACTGTTCCTCTTGTTTCCGAGGGAAGAAGGACTGATTAAGTCATCTAAATGGATGCAATACTGAATTACAGGTCAGAAGATACTGAAGATTACTACACATTACTGGGATGTGATGAACTATCTTCGGTAAGACAGTGGATAATGTTTTTATCACAATAGTATTCTTTTTCACAATAGTATTTCAAGTTTTTATTTAAGGTTTTAACTTTGAATTTTTAGTCACATTGCCTACAAACCTAACCTTGTGTTGTTTTAAAGCACTTTTGGCTCAGAGAAAGTTAAGAATTTCAATGTATATTGGGTTTTTACTTGAATAGTGTCCTATGGGAATTTTACGGAAGCTTCTGATTAAATATGTATATTCTGGCACATGGCTGTATGCTCTGTTTCACAATATAGTATATTAAAAATAAATATTTGAAATTTTATTGTAATTTCTGATGGCAGTGTTTCACAGTATATATAAGCTATATCTTTATTATGGTGACTCATACTTGAGGTGAAATGAAATTTCTTATAAAATTAGGGATTTTAATACATTTTATTAAAATGTGTACTCCTATGTGAGCAGTCAAAATATAAACCAAGAAGCATCCTTTTATGTTAATATTTCAAATTGTGTGACAGAAATTACTTCTTGAAAGGGTGCCTTCTGAAACAAAACGTGAAAATTCTGTAGCTGTTCACTGGATCTGTAAGAAAACAAAATTTTTAACGTTCCCAATAAAAACAATTATAAAGGTTGTAGAGGTTTTTTAAATTATGGAAAAATCATTTATAATTCTCTCTCCCAAGGATAACACTATTAATATTTTGGCATATTAATCTCCAGTCTTCTATCTATATTCTTTAAAGACATGTTTGGGAGGATATTATATGTACTTGTTGATTCCTGCTTTTTACCCATTCATATTATAACAAGAAATTTTCCATGCTATTAAACTTTCCTTGTACACTTTTTAGTGGTTGCAAAATATTTTATTTTACTGTGTTACCACAGTTGAATTATTCTCTTATTGTTAAATATTTTATTTCCAATTTTTCAATATTTCAAATAATGTTGAGATTAATATAAAATATGTTCATTATTAAATGATATATTATTAAATCATGTTATTATGATATATTTATGTTTTACAATTAATATATTTTATTTTATTTATTTTTATTAAAATCTAAGTAGTAAAATTAACATTTTAAAGCAAAATGTTTTTATATTTATTGTTGTTTCATAAAGGCAGTAGTTCGTTAATAAAATGTACTTAGTTTTGTTTAAAGAATAGAATGCATTATTGGACACAAAGTATTAAAATCTCTATTTTTGCCATGCTGAGGAAGTTATCTTAGACACGTTGAAATTAAAAAAACTGCCCCGCCCCCAGAATAGCTTATAATGGTCTTTTAGTTGCATATTTCTTCTCAAGAATGTGTTACTCTTGTTTATGTTGGTGGTGATTTGCTTATAGCAATTGAGAAAGCTTATTACCATTTTTACCATGTGTTATTCACAGTTGAAATTATACTATTATCAAACAATTTTTGAAGGAATAATTTAAAATCAAAGGAATATAATTTAACTTGATAAGCCTCACAATTCGGATTAAAAAAAATACATGCTAGCTTATATAGTAAGGGTCATTATATCTCCATAATCTTGTGACCTATTTAGTCAGTCCTTTTTTTTTTTTTTTAATTTTACTTTAAGTTCTGGGATCCATGTGTAGAATGTGCAAGTTTGTTACATAGGTATACATGTGCCATGGTGGTTTGCTGCACCTATCAACCCGTCATCTAGGTCTTAAGCTCTGCATACATTAGGTATTTGTCCTAATGCTGTCCCTCCCCTTCTCCCCCACCCCCCAACAGGCCCCAGTGTGCGATGTTCCCCTCCTTGTGTCCATGTATTCTCATTGTTCAACTCCCACTTATGAGTGAGAACATGCGGTGTTTGGTTTTCTGTTCCTGTGTTAGTTTGCTGAGAATGATGGTTTCCAGCTTCATCCATGTCCCTGCAAAGGACATGAACTCATTCTTTTTTATGGCTGCATAGTCAGTCTTTTGAAGTTATGCTGTTGTCTTTTCAGTCTACATAGAAGGAGGATTCATTTTGGAAAGCCTCACAGAAAATAATCTCATTGTTAATGTGTAATATTCAAAATGTGGTTACCTGGTAGAGTCATACTTCCTTGTGTCAACATTCCTTTTACTGGATGTATTTTACTGGTCTTTCAATGGCATATCATATCTAGATAACAATTATTCATTTTTAATGAAACGTTTGTCATAATATTGTCACTTCTTTATATATATATCATTTTTTCTTTTTCTTTTTTTTTTTTTTTGAGACGGAGTCTCGCTCTGTTGCCAGGCTGGAGTGCAGTGGCGCAATCTCGGGTCACTGCAACCTCTGCCTCCTGGGTTCAAGCGATTCTCCTGCCTCAGCCTCCTGAGTAGCTGGGACTACAGGCTGGGACTACAGCCACCATGCCTAGCTAATTTTTGTATTTTTAGTAGAGATGGGGTTTCACCGTGTTGGCCAGGGTGGTCTTGATCTCTTGACCTCGTGATCTGCCTACCTCGGCCTCCTAAAATGCCGGGATTACAGGCGTGAGCCACCACGCCCGGCTTTTCTCTTCTTTTTATAGGTATGCTTCTCATTTAAAAAATACTTTTATGACATTTTTGACTAATATGACATTTCCTTTACTTGATTTGTATTGGATAGATTGCCTTTACTTCAGGTACTCCTTCATTTGATGGTCTAAAATTAACCAGAACTCATCATGCCTGAAAGCGTTTTAGCTGTTATAATTTCAAAACAATTTGATATTCTAATTTTACTTATCACAATTGAATCGAGACACCCACATAATACATTTGCTTTGGTATATAGTTCTTACAATTTAAAGTTTGTGCTAGAAATTGATTAAAGTAAAATTATATATTTTCTAATGGTTCTAGAGCAGTAATCCTGAAGCTCTTCCTTCTCAGTTTTTAAAATTATCTTTCAGAAATTGAAAATACAACCATGACCATAAGCAATGAGACTAATTTTCTAGTTCACATAATGACATATATAAATTATGGGAGGATTTCCATGTTATATAGAAAACAATATATTCCCCATTTCAAAACAATTTGACAAAGATTGATCCCAAGACAGTTAGCCTTTCTCCCTATATTGGATTTTTTTTTTTAATTTTTATTTCTTTGAGATGAAGTCTCACTGTGTCACCCAGGCTGGAGTGCAGTGGCAGGATCTCAGCTCACTGCAGCCTCCGCCTCCTGGGTTCAAGCGATTCTTCTGCTTCAGCCTCCTGAGTAGCAGGGATTATAGGTGCATGCCACCATGCCCAGCTAATTTTTGTACAGACAAGCTTTCACCATGTTGTCCAGGCTGGCCTTGAACTCCTGACCTCAAGTGATCCACCCACCTCAGCCTCCCAAAGTGCAGGGATTACAGGTGTGAGCCACCGTGCCTGGCCTCTATGCCTCAGTTTTCTAACCTGTAAATGGGAGTAAATACTACCCACCTCACAGAGTTGTGGGGATTACATAATACACGATATATAAAGCACTTTGAACAGTGCCTGGTGCAGAGCGCTAAGTTGTTGTGGTTGTGGTTGTGTTTGTGGTTGTGGGTGTTTTGGCCCCCACAGTGTTACTGTGCACTTGGAACTTAGTACACTTATCCTATCCTTGAGTTTGCATTATTTTTAAGATATTTTATTTTGCAATAATTTTTGACTTACAGAAAAGTTGTAAAAATAGTACAACAGAGTTCCTATATACCCTTAACCCAGCTTCCCTTTATGTTAACATCATACCTAATGAAAGTACAATGATCAAAATCAGAAATTAAAAAAATTTATAGCTCTGAGGCATTTTATTATAAAAACTTGGTACTCATGTACATAACTAAAATGAACTTAAAATTCATCATACATTTACTTCATTTTTTAGCTTGACCTTCTAGTAAATCTCTAGCTTCACTGATTTTTGCTGCTACGATTTAAGAGTATAATTTATCAATGAGCATCTCTTATTTTCCCTTTATTGGCAGTAGGGCTTACCCCTAGTATTAATGCTGCTTCTTGTTTTGTCATTTTGGGTTCAAACTCACCTCAGTAATAGCCACCACTGAAGGCAGATTTTGATAGACTTTGAAAAACTTGCTTTACTTGACGCACCATGTGCTCCATGGCTTGCAAAACATAATATCCTGCAAATCCTGCAGCAGCAATGGTCAGTCCAACTGCTACCATTGTACTGGCCATGGCTCTAGCTGGGCTCCCCTACCTCTACCGAGAGCATGGATCATCCCAGCCCGGAGGTCACGGCCAACAAATGCACACCTTTATCAGAGAGTGATGCAGCCACCGACCACAAGCACAAACCACCAAAAAATCAGAAAATTAACATTGCTACAGTTAACCCTACCATGGTCCGGCAAACATTTTTTTGTAAAGGACCAGATAGAGTCAGGACTAGAATGAGGCAAGTAGGGTGTGTAGGATGCAAAATTTAAGGAGGCACTAACATTTAGGGTTGTGCGCATACAGAAATTTGAGAGAGACAGAGAGAGAGAGAGAGAAAGAGAGAGAGGGAGAGGGAGAGAGAGAGAGGTTATTTCCTTAAACCTAGGTGTCCTGCTTGCCTCACCTAGTGCTGATCCTGAGAAAGCAAATATTTTAGGCTTTGCAGACCTTACAGTCTCTGTCCTAACTACTCAGCTCTGCCATTGGAGAAAACAGCCATAGACAATACGTAAGTGAATGATCTTGGCTGTCTTCCAATAAAACTTTAATTAAAAAACAGGCAGCAGCAGGCCAGAGTCAGTCAATCCCTGATCTAAATTATAATTCTTATCTAATTTCATCAGTTTTCCTACTAATGCCCTTTTTCTGTTCCAGGATCCAAGCCAGGATCCCTTATTACACTTTGTCATCATATTCCCTTAGTGACCTCCAATCTGATGCTTTCTGCTACCTTCTTTGTCTTTCATGACCTGGACACTTTGAAGAGTACTGGTCAGTTATTTTGTAGAATGTCCCTCAATTTGACTTTGTTTGATATTTTCTCATGATTAGTTTGAGGTTATGCATTTTTGGAAAGAACTCCTCAGAAGTGATGTTGTGCCTTTCTTAGTTTCTCATGTGGGGATGCATGATATGGATGTGCTTTATTGACCTTGAGCACTTCGTTAAGGTGATGTCTGTCAGGTATCTTCTGCTAGGGTTTTCCATGGTAGGGTTATTATTTTTCCTTTTGTAATTAACAAACATCTTGGGGAACATACTTTGAGACTGTACTGTTTCTCCTCAAACTTTTACTCACTAAGTTTAGCATCCTTCCGTGGATCTTGCCTGTAACAGTTACTACTATGGTGTTTACCTAATGGTGACTTTCTTTTTCTCATTAATTTTACATTTATTAGCATTCTACAGTAAGGAAATTTCTTCAGTAAGGAAAAACTGTCCCTTCTCCCACATTTATTTGTTTATTCGGCTTAGTTTTATCACTATCAATTAATAGTTATTGTATTTTAAGTGTTATAATCCAAATATTACCGTTATTTATTTTGTGTCTCAAATTGTTTCTATGCCTCATATCTTAATTAATTATCATTTGATTAGAGTGATGTAGGAGGATCTCTCATTTATTTCAGGAATATTGCTAATATCCGGAATTTTGTGGGAAAAATCTAGTTTTAAACCAAGTGAATTAAAATCATAGATATCAATTAAATCAGTATTAAAATGAATCCTCTTTTCTTTTCTTTTTTTGAGATGGAGTTTCACTCTCATTGCCCAGGCTGGAGTGCAATGACGCAATCTGGGCTCACTGCAACCTTTGCCTCCTGGGTTCAAGCAATTCTCCTGCCTCAGCCTCCCGAGTAGCTGGGATTACAGGCATGTACCACCACACCCAGCTAATTTTTTGTATTTAGTAGAGATGGGGTTTCACCATGTTGGTCAGGCCGGTCTCAGACTCCTGACCAAAGGTGATCTGCCCACCTCGGCCTCTCAAAGTGTTGAGATTACAGGCGTGAGCCACCACGCCCAGCCAAATCTTCTCTTTTCTGCAACACATTCTGCATCATATGAATTTCCATCACTGGAACCAATTCACTCTTAATGAATTAGCCATAATTTTCAGAAAGCTCCTATTACACTATAGTTATGTTACTTGAAGAACATCTGTCAGTCTATGATCAAGTATTTATTGAACATTTCCTATTGGGCCAGTACTAGAAGTGATGTAGGGTGGGGAACAAAACAAAACAAAACAAAACAAAAAGGTGAGACATGATGCTAGTGTATAAAGAACCTGGTATCCAATTGAGGAGCCAAAGCTAATACACAGGAAGCAATTTGAGAACAATTAAGTATTGTGCTGTGTACTGTCTATAAGTGCAGCAGAAATTAAAGAAAGAATATCTGAATAGACTTCAGAAAAAGATGGGGCTTGAAATGGCCTTACTAGATGGCTATAATTTTAATGCACTGTGGGAGAGACAGGGCATTTGTATGGCTAGGAAATCTTGGAGAAGATTCATCCAAGTAGGAATTGGATTAATCTCCATGGCACACTAGAGTATTTCCTTGCTTAGACAAAAATATTTTGCTAGCAGAATATGGAAAAGATAAGTTTCTAAGTTTTAAAATTTAGGTTCTAAAATTAATATATGTTCAATAAGGAAATGTGGAATACAAAGAAAGCACAAATAAAAATGTTAACCTACATGTTTAACATTTTGTAGTATGACTTATACATGTTAATTATCTGTGCATATATGCTACATCTGTATATGTATATAAATAAGTAAATGCATATGTGTATATGTACGTATGTATGTATGTATTTTTGAGACGGATTCTTGCCATGTGGCCCAGGCTGCAGTGCAATGGTGTGATCTCAGCTCACTGCAACCTCTGCCTCCCGGGTTCAAGTGATTCTCCTGCCTCAGCCTCCCAAGTAGCTGGGACTACAGGCATGCGCTACCAGGCCTGGCTAATTTTTTGTATCTTTAGTAGAGATGAGGTTTCACCATGTTGGTCAGCCTCATCTCGAAATCCTGACCTTGTGATCTGCCCACCTTGGCCTCCCAAAGTGTTGGGATTACAGGCGTGAGCCACCACACCTGGCCTATGTGTACGTATTTATATGTGTATTTTTGTATGTATTTGGAGTCAGACTGCATGGGTTCAATTCCTAGATGTGCTGCTTATTAGCTGTATGACCTTGGGAGAATTCCTTAATTTTTCTATGTCTTGATTTCCTAATCTGCAAAATGAGAATAATGATAGTATTAATCGCATACAGTTGTGGGAATTAAATGAAACACTCTATGTAAAGTGCTTAGAAAAGTGCCTGGCACCTATTAAGTATCAAAAAATCTATTTATTTATTTATTTATTTTTTGAGATGGAGTCTTGCTCTGTCGCCCAGGCTGGAGTGCAGTGGCGGGATCTCGGCTCACTGCAAGCTCCGCCTCCCGGGTTCACGCCATTCTCCTGCCTCAGCCTCTCTGGGTAGCTGGGACTACAGGCGCCTGCCACCACGCCCAGCTAATTTTTTATATTTTTAGTAGAGACGGGGTTTCACTGTGTTAGCCAGGATGGTCTCGGTCTCCTGACCTCGTGATTTGCCCGCCTCAGCCTCCCAAAGTGCTGGGATTACAAGCGTGCGCCACTGAGCCCGGCCTATTTATTTATTTTTTGAGACGGAGTCTTGCTCTGTCACTTAGGCTGGAGTGCAGTGGCACGATCTCAGCTCACTGCAACCTCCGCCTCCCAGGCTCAAGCGATTCTTGTGTGTCAGCCTCCCAAGAAGCTGGGAACACAGGCCATGCCAGGCTAATTTTTTTATTTTTAGTAGAGACAGGGTTTTGCCATTTGGCTATTGTCCAGGCTGGTCTTGAACTCCTGACCTCAGGTGATCTGCCCGCCTTAGCATCCCAAAGTGCTGGGATTACAGGTGTGAGCCACTGCACCCGGGTCAATAAATTTAAAATGATAATAATTATCATTATTATATATATATATGTTACATAATCCCTTTTGAGATAAGACATGGATTTAAATTGCATAAAATACTTATATATTATTATACGCAGTATAACAATATATTGCACATAATATCTTACCTTTTCTCATAGAAATATTTACATTTTCTCAGGTTTTTTTTTTTTTTTTTTTGAGACGGAGTCTCGCTCTGTCGCCCAGGCTGGAGTGTAGTGGGGCAATCTCGGCTCACTGCAAGCTCCGCCTCCTGGGTTCACGCCATTCTCCTGCCTCAGCCTCTCTGAGTAGCTGGGACTACAGGCGCCCGCCACCATGCCCGGCTAATTTTTTGTATTTTTAGTAGAGACAGGGTTTCATTGTGGACTTGATCTCCTGACTTTGTGATCCGCCTGCCTCGGCCTCCCAAAGTGCTGGGATTACAAGCATGAGCCACCGCACCCAGCCTCTCAAGTTGTTAAAAATCTTTTATGACAAGATAATTTTTTAAATGACTAAGGTATTCTAACCTACAGTTACATTACAATCAACTGTAACAAACATCCTATTATTGGACATATAGGTTGTAAGAATTAAAGAAAGAGGAGAGAAACACGAAGGGCGGCTCGACAGTCAACAGGGACAGGTTTGTTTATTTATTTTTATTTTTCATTTTTCATTTTTTTGAGATGGAGTCTTACTCTGTCGCCCAGGCTGGAGTGCAATGGCACAATCTCTGCTCACTGCAAGCTCCGCCTCCCAGATTCACGCCGTTCTCCTTCCTCAGCCTCTGGAGTAGCTGGGACTACAGGCGCCTGACACCACGCCCGGCTAATTTTTTTGTATTTTTAGTAGAGAGAGGGTTTCATTGTTTTAGCCAGGATGGTCTCGATCTCCTGACCTCGTGATCCACCCGCCTCGGCCTCCCCAAGTGCTGGGATTACAGGTGTGAACCACCGCGCCTGGCCTGACAGGTTTATTTTGAATAAACCTGAGAGGGGCGGCTGGCTGAGTTAGGTTAGAGACACACTCTCTTACAGACTAAGAGTTTTATTTTATTTTATTTTTTATTGTATTTTAAGTTTTAGGGTACATGTGCACAAGAGTTTTTAAGGCTTCAGGGTGGGAGAGTTTATCAGAGGCTTGGACTGCTTCTCTGTCTCTTTGTTGTGCGTATCTGGGAGGGAGAGTTGTGTGTCTGTTCCCATCCATCTTTCTGCAGCTGCAGGCATACCCCCCGATCCGAGTCTGCTTTTTGCTTCCCTATCTTGGTACACCTCAAGGGAAAGAAATGTGCTTATTAAAGCCCACTGTTTTACTGGGGCCCATTGTATGAGGGTGAAGTTTGGCAGTTACTCCAGAGACTGTCCCCCAACCTCCCTCTGTGCCTGAGCTGTCTTATTTGTGTTTTACTGTCTGCTCTTTCTGGCTGCTTGTAGTTCGAAGAGAAGTGATTTCCTTGAAATGCATGAGGCTAGAAAGGGAGCTGGAATTTAAAGTGGCGGTGTCTGTCCGAGTTGATGGTGCTCTTGCTCTATCATAGGTTTTTGTTTAAAATTTATATTTTATTCTTGGACCTTCTTACAGCTATTCTTTTCTTACCTCTGATTATCTCCTTAGACAAATTCTTATAATTGGAATTGTTGAATGAAAGGCTAGGAAATAAATTAAAGGCTCTTCATATATATGTATGTATCTATATATAGAGAGAAATTAGAATATTTAACACTTTAAAATTTAAAAACAAGTCTAATTCTCAGTTTTAATTGTTATATAAGCAGATTATGGTGACTGATGGTTAAAGACAGCACCCAGGAAGAGGAAACACATAGTTAATTACAGTTCCTAACAGGAAGTCATCTTTTCCTATTATTCGAAGGTGTTCTCAGAAGTTTAACAAGGAAGAGGCCGGGCGCGGTGGCTCACGCTTGTAATCCCAGCACTTTGGGAGGCCGAGGCGGGCGGATCACGAGGTTAGGAGATCGAGACCACGGTGAAACGCCGTCTCTACTAAAAAATACAAAAAATTAGCCGGGCGTGGTGGCGGGCGCCTACTCGGAGAGGCTGAGGCAGGAGAATGGCGTGAACCCGGGAGGCGGAGCTTGCAGTGAGCCGAGATATTGCGCCACTGCACTCCAGCCTGGGCGACAGAGCGAGACTCCGTCTCAAAAAAAAAAAAAAAAGAAGTTTAACAAGGAAAATAATAGTTATTAGTCTGGGTTTTATACATATGCCTGTCTAATACAGCCTGACTGTGATTGTAAAAGTGAAGACATTCCTAATGCCTTATGAGAGTTGACTAAGGATGACATGGAGCTGATCTACATATAGAGAGATAGATACACACATATATCTATATATAGAGAGAGATAGATACACACACATATATATACACACACACATACAAACATATATGTCTCAATTTTTTTCAAGAAAGTCTGTACCTATTTACATTCTCACCAGCAGAGCATGAATGTTCATTTTTTCACACTCTCAGTAACACTGGTCATTACTATCCTTTGGATATTTTGATTTATTTGATTATGAGTAGAGCTGAACATTTTTTGTATGTTTACAGGACAACAGGATAGGCAGTTTTGCAGACTACTGGACTTGGGTCAGGAAGGCAGGATTTAGTGGACCTTGACATGGAGGGTGTCAGCTCCAATGGACTGCACTTGGCAGTGGGCACATGGAGTAGGGAAGCCAGAAGATAAATACAATGTGTTCAAGATAAACTAACCCACTTTACCAGTTTACATAGAGCCAGCTCTATGGAAGCTTTGTAATAAACTTTATGATAGTAAGGCTGTGAAAAATAATGAAAGAAAGATAGACTTTCTTAATTTTTAAAATGTGAAATCGGTAAAACCTAGAAAATATAAAGAAGAAAATAACAATCACGCATGTAAACAAACTGAGAATCAACCATTTTGACACATTTGCTTCCATGTACTAAATACCAGTACATTTTTTTTTTTTTTTGAGATGGAGTTTCACTCTTGTTGCCCAGGCTGGAGTGCAATGGAGTGATCTCGGCTCACTGCAACCTCTGCCTCCTGGGTTCAAGCAATTCTCCGGCCTCAGCCTCCTGAGTAGCTGAGATTACAGGTGCCCATCACCACACCTGGCTAATTTTTGTATTTTAGTAGAGACGGGGTTTCACCATGTTGGTCAGGCTGGTCTCTTAACTCCTGACCTCAGATGATCCACCTACCTTGGCCTCCCAAAGTGCTGGGATTACAGGCGTGAGTCACTGTGCCCAGCCCAGATTTTTTTTTTTGAGACAGAGCCCTGCTCTGTCACCCAGGCTAGAATGCAGTGTCAAAATCTTGGCTCACTGCAACCTCCACCTCCTGGGCTCAAGGGATTCTCCTGCCTCAGCCTCCTGAGTAACTGGGATTACAGGCTCGTGCCACCATGCCCAGCTAATTTTTGTATTTTTGTACTTTTTTTTTGAGGCGGAGTCTCGCTGTGTCGCCCAGGCTGGAGTGCAGTGGCGCCATCTCCGCTCACTGCAAGCTCCACCTCCTGGGTTCACGCCCTTCTCCTGCCTCAGCCTCCCGAGCAGCTGGGACTACAGTCGCCTGCCACCGTGCCCGGCTAATTTTTTGTATTTTTAGTAGAGATGGGGTTTCACCATGCTAGCCAGGATGGTCTCGATCTCCTGACCTCGTGATCCACCCGCCTCGGCCTCCCAAAGTGCTGGGATTACAGGCGTGAGCCACGGCGCCCGGCCCTAATTTTTGTATTTTTAGTAGAGACAGGGTTTCACCATGTTTGCCAGGCTGGTCTCGAACTCCTGACCTCAAGTGATCCACCCACCTCAGCCTCCCAAAGTGCAGGGATTACAGGCGTGAGCCACCGCACCCAGCCCAGAATGTTTTCTAGTGGGATAGGAATTAAAAATAAAACAACAGCAACAATAAAACTCCAAAACTTTCTATCTTTGATATATAGGTATAATTTTATCTATTTATTTAAAAGCCCTAATATACATATATGTATGTGTATATATAAGATATATATATAAGATATATGATATATATATGCATACATATGTATGCATATATATAAGATGCTTATATATATGCATATGTATGCATATATATATGCATTAAAAGTGCATCTTTAGGCCTGGCATGGTGACTCATGCCTGTAATCTCAGCACTTTGGGATGCCAAGGCAGGCGGATTGCTTGGGCCCAGGAGTTCAAGACCAGCCTGGACAACATGGCAAAACCCCATCTCTACAAAACATACAAAATTAGCTGGGTGTGGTTGCCTGTGTCTGTAGTCCTAGCTTTTTGGGAGGCTGACGTGGGAGGATTGCTTGAGCCCAGGAGGTGGAGGTTGCAGTGAACAGAGATGGCACCACTGCACTCCAGCCTGGGTGACAGAGCAAGAAGCTGACTCAAAAAAAAAAAAAAGGTATGTCCTCAAGGATATAACCTGTTCTCTTGGGTATATTCCTTGGATGAGGAATAAAAGGATTTTGACTTTTTTACTTTTTTTCTGTAGTGATAGAACGTTTTTCAAAGAGAGTTTGTAAGTATTTATAAATGACTTACTAATTTAAAAATGCTTACTACTACACTGTATAGAATATTTAATACTTTAAAATTTAAAAACAAGTCTAATTCTCAGTTTTATTTGTTATATAAGTAGGTTATGGTGACTGATGGTTAAAGACAGCACCCAGGAAGAGGAAACACATAGTTAATTACAGTTCCTAACAGGAAGTCATCTTTTCCTATGTTCGAAGGTGTTCTCAGAAGTTTAACAAAGAAAATAATAGAGTTATTAGTCTGGGTTTTATACATATGCCTATCTAATACAGCCTGACTGTAAAAGTGAAGACATTCCTTATGAGAGTTGACTGAGGATGACACGGAACTGGTACAAATATGTTTCTACCATGAATCTTATGACAAAATTCAGCTGAGTTGCTTGAGATTTAATTTCTCAAACAAGAGCTAATTTATTTTCATTAATTAGTGGTTAGTAAATATGGAAGCCCATGAGAATTTCCTAAGCCTGATGAATTTGGCCATAGGGCATGGTGACACATGCCTGTAATCTCAGCTCCTTGGCAGGCTGAAGCAAGAGGATTGCTTGAGCCCAGGAGTTCTGGGCTGTAGTGCTGTGCCAACGAGGTGTCCACACTAAGTTCAGCATCAATATGGTGACCTCCCGGGACTGGGAGACCACCAGGTTGCCTAAGGAGGGGTGAACCTGCCCAGGTTGGAAATGGAGCAGGTCAAAACACCTGCGTTGATCAGTAGTGGGATCGTGCCTGTGGATAGCCACTGCACTCCAGCCTGGGCAACATAGCAAGACTGTCTCTGGAAGAAAAAAAAAAAAAGAAAGAAAGAAAAACAAAGTTTGACTGCTAAGTGAACAAAAAACTCAGCTCTTTTTAGTAACTAGCTGAATGACTTTGGACAGGTTACTTAACCAACTATATTTAATAATAGCCACTATTATTGAGTTCTTATTATGATCAGGTTTTGTGTTAAGTGCTCTACTTATATTATTCATCTGATGTAAAGATGAGTAAACCTAGACACATGGATGTTATGTAATTTGCCTAAAGCCTTGTGGCAGAACTGGGATTTCAAACCAAGCCGTCTGCCCAGGTGCAGTGGCTCACGCCTATAATCCCAGCACTTTGGGAGGCTGAGGTGGGTGGATCACCTGAGGTCAGGAGTTCGAGACCAGCCTGGCCAACATGGTGAAACCCCCATCTCTACTAAAAATACAAAAATTAGCCAGGCGTGGTGGTGGGCACCTGTAATCTCAGCTACTTGAGAGGCTAAGGCAGGAGAATCACTTGAAGCCAGGAGGTGGAGATTGCAGTGAGCCGAGATCATGCCACTGCACTCCAGACTGGTTGACAGAGTGAGACTCTGTCTCAAAAATAAAAATAAATAAATAAATAAATAAAATAAATAAAATAAAATCAAGCAGTCAGATTGTAGAGCCACATAACCACTATTGTTTCCTGCTTCTGTCATTACAATTACAATTAATAAAGCCAAGTCTTAATAATTCATGATAATAGGGATTAGATGGGTAAGTGAAATCAAATCAAATCATTGATGCCCCTCACATCTCATTTTAGTTTGGGCTGGAGTTTCTGTTTTCCCAATCAAAATCTCTGATGAAGCTCCTAGTTGGTAACAAAATTATCAGGTTTGAATTACCTTCTTTTTCATTTAATTTTGAAATTCTTAACATAAAAGAAAAAGACCAAAAGACAGGAAGAAGGAGCTTTATAATAGATAATTTATAAATTATAACTTATAATTCAGAGACAGTTATCCTTGAGTAATGGTGGCTAAGCATCTTTGAAGAATTTGGATATTTTATATATTCCTAGGAGAAACCTACCTGACCATTTTGGATATTTACAATTTATTTTATTTTATTTTTTTTGAGACAGACTCTCACTCTGTCACCCAGGCTGGAGTGCAGTGG
Source organism: Hylobates moloch (assembly GCF_009828535.3). NCBI lineage: Eukaryota > Metazoa > Chordata > Mammalia > Primates > Hylobatidae > Hylobates > Hylobates moloch. The sequence goes on along the minus strand of NW_026652278.1, from coordinate 63,006,836 downwards.
TGTGATCTTGGCTCATTGCAACCTCTACCTCCCAGGTTCAAGCGATTTTCCTGCCTCAGCCTCCTAAGTAGCTGGGATTACAGGTGCCTGCCACCATGTCTGGCTAATTTTTGTATTTTTAGTAGAGACGGGGTTTCACCATGTTGGCTAGGCTGGCCTTGAACTCCTGACCTTGTGATCTGCCCGCCTCAGTCTCCCAAAGTGCTGGGATTACAGGCGTGAGCCACCACGTCTGGACTGGATATTTAAATATTTTGAGCTCATAGGTATCTTGGGCCATAATTTAAATTAAGTAGTTAAATTGTCATCACAATGACTATTTCAATAGGAGCGTTTATTGGATGCTTTCTGAATTTTATTATTGAGGAAATTATTTCTTAGAGGAAAAAGTCAAAATAGAAATATAAGGATCAAGAAAAGTTGGGTTGATCATGGCTGTTTTGGCGGGGGGATTGATGCCCCAACTTCTTCCTTCATGCCATTTAAGTTTGACCTTTTTTTTTTTTTGAGATAGGGTCTTGCTGTGTTACCCAGGCAGGAGTGCAGTGGTGCCATCACAGCTCACTGCAGCCTTGAATTCCTGGGCTTAAGGGGTCCTCCTGCCTCAGCCTTCCAAGTAACTGGGACTACTGACGTGTGTCACCATGCCCAGCTAATTATTTTATATTTTGTAGAGACGGTCTCGCTTTGTTGTCCAGGCTGGTCTTATTCCTGGCGATCCACTTGCCTCAGCCTCCCAAAGTGTTGAGATTATAGGTGTGAGCCGCTGCGCCTGGCATGACTCCTTATTTTAAACATTGATTTTTGTTTTAGGTTGAACAAATCCTGGCAGAATTTAAAGTCAGAGCTCTGGAATATCACCCAGACAAGCATCCTGAAAACCCCAAAGCTGGTAAGTATTTAATAAAGGCTATTTCTCAAGAAAATGAGTAGTATATAGAACCAAAAGCCAGTGAATAGTAACTTAATTTTCTCTTGTCTATTATACTCAAATGTATTCTTTCTTTGCATTATTGGATGATAGAAAGGGAGAGGGCTGTGCAGGATCTTTTCTAATAGTAGTCGTTTAAGATCTATTTTTCTTTCTGCTATACTGTGTTGCTTTGTGGTTTAAAATTCTTCTAGTTCATGCTTTATTTCACCAGCTATTGAGTGTTAACATAACTTAAGTATATTTGTAACCAGGTGGTTGTCTTTTTTTTTTTTTTTTAAGACAGAGTCTCTGTCGTCCAGGCTGGAGTGCAGTGGTGCAATCATGGCTCACTGCAACCTCTGGCTCCTGGGCTCAAGCGATTCTCCTGCTTCAGCCTCCTGAGTAGCTGAGACTACAGGTGTGCACCACCATGCCCAGCTAATTTTTATTATTTTGTATATTTTTAGTAGACAGGTTTTCACTATTTTGGGCAGGCTGGTCTCGAACTCCTGACCTCCAAGTGATCCACCTGCCTTGGCCTCCCAGTGCTGGGATTACAGGCGTGTGCCCGGCTAGGCGGTTGTCTTCATGAGAAACTTGTTGTGATTTCTTCATTACTGGGGACCTGAATATATCCATATATTCATACTTTTGTTTCTTTCCTTCACTATCACTTAAATATGCTTATTCCTATCCAAGCTTGGGAAAAATATGAACAAACCAATAATCCTTCTGCAACCTGTCTCTCTTCTCTACTTTCCTGCCTTTCTTCTTCTCTTCAGACCCAGACTTCCTGAAAAGGAAGTCCACAGTTGATGTCTCGATTTCCCTTCTCGGTATTTTTCCATTTGTTCCACTCTGACTTCCCTAGTTTCTCAGAAATAGACCAAGGACTGCCTGAGTATCAAATCTAGTAGTTACCTTTTGGTACTTATCTCCCCTGAACTTGCATCAAAATTTGGCCCTGTTGACCATACCTTCCTCCTTGAAACAAAGTTTTTTTCTCTTAGCTGTCAGGATACTATGCACTCATGGTTCTGCCCCAGCCTCTTTGGGCTGCTTTCTCTCAGTCTCCTTTGTGACTCCTCTGTTGCCCCAAGGTTCCCTCCTAAGCTCTCTTCTGAGCCCACTCCCCATTTTCCCCTGAAGCCTTGTCCAGGTCTGTAGCTTAAATCACCAGCTCTTTTGATGGCTCTCAAATCTATCCTTAACCTAGTTCTCACTCCCCATCTTAAGACTGTAGTTTTGACTGCTTCTGGGAAATTTCCATTTGGAAACATTGCAACTGTCAAAAATTAGACTCATTATTTTCCTATCACCCCCTCTAAAATCTTGCTTATTTTTCTGTGTTCTCCCATCTCTATGAAGGACACCACCATCCATTCAGCTGGTGTCATGGAAGCCTTGTCTCCTTCCTCTCCCTCATGTCCATATCTGGGAAGTTGCCAAACACTGTTGATTTACCTTTCTCATTTCTCTCCACTGTATCCTCCTCGATTCATGCTGGGTGCCATTGCTGTAGGTAAGCCCCCATCGTTTCATGCCTGGATTGCTACAGCATTCTTTAAGCGCTTCTCATTGCAGATTTTTCTTTTTAATTATGGAAAAAAATATGTACAAAAAGGAATAAAGAATACTCTAACAGATGCCCACATATGTTCCACCCAGCTTAAAACTTTACCAGTGCAGTTGAAATCTCTTTTGTTTTCCTACTCTGATTTTATCCTCAGGGTAGGTAATATTATATCTTAATTTTTTTTTTTTGAGACAGAGTTTTGCTCTTATTGCCCAGGCTGGAGTGCAATGGCATGATATTGGCTCACTGCAACCTCTGCCTCCTAGGTTCAAGCGATTCTCCTGCCTCAGCCTCCCAAGTAGCTGAGATTACAGGCATGTGCCACCACGCCCAGCTAATTTTGTATTTTTAGTAGAGACAGGGTTTCTCCATGTTGGTCAGGCTGGCCTCAAACTCCCATCCTCAGGTGATCTGCCCGCCTTGGCCTCCCAAAGTGCTGGATTACAGGTGTGAGCCACTGTGCCTGGCCTTATATCTTAAATTTGATGGTTATGTTTACTATATGTGTATAGATGTGTGTATATGTGATTTTTCTATAAGGATAATATCATACTAAGACCTGTCTATAATTACACATTGCACAAATCCAAACTCTTCTTTATTTAGAAAATGTTTTCCTTGGCCGGGTGCGGTGGCTCACGCCTGTAATCCCAGCACTTTGGGAGGCCGAGGCGGGTGGATCACCTGAGGTCGGGAGTTTGAGATCAGCCTGACCAACATGGAGAAACCCTGTCTCTACTAAAAATACAAAACGAGCCAGGTCTAGTGGTGCATGCCTGTAATCCCAGCTACTCGGGAGGCTGAGGCAGGAGAATTGCTTGAACCTAGGAGTCGGAGGTTGCGGTGAGCAGAGGTCACGCCATTGCACTCTAGCCTGGGCAACAAGAGTGAAACTCCATCTCAAAAAAAAAAAAAAAAAAGAAAAAAGAAAATGTTTTCTTTGTCTTAAGGTGCTTTATTAATTTTCTCTAGAAATCATTGATTCCTTTGATTTGCAAAAACAGATCATTTTTCTATATGTGAGGTCATCTTTTTTAGATATTTAACTATTGCTTCTGCTCATTTGATTTTTTTCCCCTTTTTATTAACTTGTTTAATGTACCATGAGCAAATAATAAGTGTGAGTTTGATAAATTTGTGCATATATATAACCAGGTCAACCACTGCCCAGACAGATGTGGAACATCTTCAGCACCCCAGAAATCCCTTTTCCCTTCCTGTTCAAAGTCAGCACCCTCTCTCGTTTTTTGATCTCTATCACCATTGACTAGTTTTGCAGTTTTGGATTTCATATACATAGAATCACACAGTATGTACTCTTTTGTGTGTAGCTTCTTTCGCTTTGCATTATGTCTGTGATGTACTGTGCAGTAGTCCATCCTTTGTCATTGTTGAGCCTTTAGACACAAATACCTTCATGCTGTGTACCTTAATTCTCCATCCCCTTTTGCCCTCCTTCACCATGCCTAGAATTTCATGTTTCAGCCACTCAGAACTACATTACTTCCTTCATGTGCCCTGCTCTTTCTACACTCCAGCCCTCTATGCTTGATGCTTTCTGCCTGGAACATTCCGTGGCTCATACACGTCCCTGACTACTTGGCCAGGTTGTGCTTCTGTGTCAGGTCTCAGCTGACCATCAGTTGGGAAGTCCCATGTGTCCCACCTAACAAGAGCACCCTGTACGTCAGGCAGCAGACTGTGTGTCACACTGTTTCCTTATTGCATGTTTGCTTATGGTCATTCTGGAAGCTCAGTAAGGCAGACGCCCTGCTTGTCTTGTTCACAGTTGTATGCCCCTAGCATGGCACTTACTGAAGAGGATGCCTATTCTGCACAATTTCTTGAATAAGTGAATGCATAAACATTTCTTTCTTTTTCTTTTTTCTTTTCTTTTTTTTTTTGTGTGTGTGTGACAGTCTCACTCTGTTGCCCAGGCTGGAGGGCTGTGGCATGATCTCAGCTCACTGCAACCTCTGCTTCCCAGGTTCAAACAATTCTCGTGCCTCAGCCTCCTGAGAAGCTGGGATTACAGGTGTGCGCCATCATACCTGGCTAATTTTTGTATTTTTGGTGCAAAAGGGGTTTCACCATGTTTGCCAGGCTGGTCTTGATCTACCGACCTCAGGTGATTTGCCTGCCTCGGCCTCCCTAAGGGCTGGGATTACAGGTATGAGCCACCGAGCCTGGCCCAAACATTTCTTTTTCTTTTTTTTTTTTTTTTTTGAGACGGCTTCTCACTCTGTCGCCCAGTCTGGAGTACAGTGGCGCTATCTCGGCTCACTGCAAGCTCTGTCTCCCGGGTTCACGCCATTCTCCTGCCTCAGCCTCCCGAGTAACTGGGACTACAGGTGCCCACTACCGCACCTGGCTAATTTTTTGTATTTTTAGTAGAGACGGGGTTTCACCTTGTTAGCTAGGATGGTCTCAATCTCCTGACCTCGTGATCCACCCGCCTCGGTCTCCCAAAGTCCTGGGGTTACAGGCGTGAGCCACCATGCCTGGCCCCTGGCCCAAACATTTCTTTGGGGTTCATATTAACTACCCGTCTGAACTGGAGTTAATATTAAGATAGGTGTCCCTGCATAAAATTATAAAAATTTAGGTCAGGCACAGTGGCTCACGCCTGTAATCCCAGCACTTTGGGAGGCCGAGGTGGGTGGTTCACCTGAGGTCAGGAATGTGAGATCAGCCTGACCAACATGGTGAAACTCTGTCTTTACTAAAAATACAAAATTAGCCAGGCGTGGTGGCACATGCCTGTAATCCCAGCTACTTGGGAGGCTGAGGCAGGAAAATTGCTTGAACCTGGGAGCAGATGTTGCAGTGAGCCGAGATCGTGCCACTGCACTCCAGCCTGGGCAACAAGAGTGAAATTGTGTCTCAAAAAAAAAAAATTATAAAAATTTGATAAACACTTAAAAACCACCACCACCCCAGGTTATTCTTTAACTGGGTTCTTTTCAGTGAAGCGTGACTGTGAGTTGTTTCTCTGTCCCTGACAAACAATTTTTATTCAGGATACATGATGAATCACTGTGTAATTATTGCCATTTCTAGTTGCCATAGTGATGGGGGGTTTCATGTATTGGCTGCCTCAAGGCGTCTTGTTCAGAGAAACACTGGACTGTGTAAATATTGTTTAAAATGAAAAGGTACACAGACATCAATATCTTCTCTAGTCAGGCATGCATTTGATATATGATTCAACCTTTGGGTAGAGGTTGTTTTTTAATCTAAGTATCCGTTTACTCAGTTTTCATTAATACAACTTTCTGAACGTTTATGTGGATCTTTACATACTTGGATGATTAAGGTTACTGATGAAAATATTTCAAATGTATATACGAGACAGGATCTCGCTCTGTCTCCCAGGCTGGAGTGCAGTGGTGCGATCTTGGTTCACTGCAGGCCTCAACCTCCCAGGCTCAAGCAGTTCTCCCACCTCAGTCTCCCAAGTAGCTGGGACCACACATGTGCGCCACCACACCTGAGTAATTTTTTTGTATTTTTAGTACAGACAGGGTTTTGCCATGTTGCCCAGGCTGGTCTCAAACTCCTGGACTCAAGTAGTCTGCCTTCCTTGGCCTCCCAAAGTGCTGGGATTACAGGAATAAGCTGCTGTGCCTGGCCAGACTATTTCAAAATCTCTTTTTTCATTTTTTGTTTTTTTGGGGGGTTGGAGTCTTGCTCTGTCGCCCAGACTGGAGTGCAGTGGCACAATCTCAGCTCACTGCAACTTCTGTCTCCTGGGTTTAAGTGATTCTCTTGCCTCAGCCTTCTGAGTGGCTGGAACTATAAGCATGTGCCACCACGCCCAGCTGATTTTTTTATTTTTAGTGGAAACGGGGTTTCACCATGTTGGCCAGGATGGTCTCAAACTCCTGACCTCAAGTGATCCACCTGCCTCGGCCTCCCAAAGTGCTGGGATTACAGGAGTGAGCTACTGCAACTAGCCTCAAAATATCTTTAAAAATTCACTTGGATACTGAAGTTTAGCTTGACAGAAATCCAGAATATAATGGACAGATTTTGAAATGTATCTAATTAAAGCAAAAAGCTAGACAGTAGAGGAACTTTGGGTAGGATAAATTAAACTCATATCTATACCTTTTTCGTCCACTAAATATAGTCTCAACTGTTGCTATTGAAATTACTGATGTGGTAGCATGATGGAGTAGTGGATATAAACACAGGCTTGTTTGTCTGGATTGCTCCCATTCCACTTACAGTCTAGTTGACCTTGGGCAATCTCTCCAAGCCTCAGCATTCTCATAGGTAAAACAGGTAGACTAGTAGTATATTACTTCATGCATCTGCTGTGAAGTAAATGAGGAGTCCTGCATGTGGAAAGTGCTTAATGGATGCTGGCAATTTTAATTTAGTGGATTGTCTTTCCTTGCTTTTATGTAGCAGCCCAAGGTAAACATTTAACATGATGGGATAGTTTTCTCTTTTTATAAGTAATGATTAGATCATTCTTTTATTCCCTAAAAAAAAAAAAAAAAGTAAATCTAAGGCCACCAGAAATTCCCTCCCCTCTCCAGATGTGGGTGCTGCATACAGGACTGACTTTGCTATAGAAATAGTATCACTGAGCCCCAGAGCTCCTGGCTGGTGCTCATGCCAGCGCTTTGTATGGGTGACAGTAACTGTTTCAGATTAACACTTTATTAACTTCTCCATGGCCATGAAGAAAGTAGACTTAAGGCCGGTGTGATGGCTCACACCTGTAATCCCAGCACTTCGGGAGGCCAAGGTAGGCAGATCACATGAGGTCAGGAGTTTGAGACAAGCCTGGCCAACACGGTGAAACCTCGTCTCTACTAAAAGTACAAAAAATTAGCTGAGTGTGCTGGTGGGTGCCTGTAATCCCAGCTACTGTGGAGGCTGAGGCAGGAGAATCACTTGAACCCAGGAGGCGGTGGTTGCAGTAAGCTGAGATCGTGTCACAGTGCTCCAGCCTGGGCTATAGAGAGAGACTCTGTCTCAAAAAAGAAAGAAAGTAAACTTCAGACTAAATTAAGAACCTGTGGAATGGTATTTTTGTTACTGATGTGCAAACTTCAAGGATATTTGGATATTAGAAGAAGGGGAGCAATTTGTCCTTTGTTAACTAGCATCTTTTAATGTCTCAATTTTTTTTACTTTACAGTTTTTACTGTTTTTCCCCTATAATAAAAATAACATAATTAATAAATAATGTTGGAAGAAAAAGTCTGCTTTTATCTTTCCCTCATAGGGAACCACTATTTACAGTTGGTATATTTTCTTCCAGATTTTTTCAAAGCATATTTTGACATCATATTATTATTTCTTAAGTAATTGTAAATGGCATACATTTAAAATGTGACTGTTGTAATACAAATTCTATTGTGAAATATGAATTTAAAATAACCTCTATATTTTGAAGGTAGACCCATGAGTTAAATCAGAATGTCTCGCAAGACTTCCAGCATCATTTGCTCCTATAAGCTTACAAAATGAGATCTCTCTTCCCAGAACTGGCAAGTGTTTACCTTGCATGACTCATTTGATTAGTTGCTACATTAATGGAAAAATATAAACCCAAACTCACTCTTGTTAAATGTGGTGAAGTGGATGGAACAAGAGAAAGGTCGCATTATAGGAAAGATAAGGTTTCTTTTTTCTTTCTGCTTATCAACTGTTGTTGAGGGACTCACATCAGAATAATTCTAAGCAGCTTCTTTCATTCCAGGAATTCTAGAAAGTGAAGCCAACAATGATGTGAAAAGAGAAGGTGACTCACAGATAAATACATAAATCTTTACAAGCACCACACGAGTAGCAACTGGCATGTGCATCCTTGGTGGTAATTTAATAAGCTTTTTATTCCCATTGGAAAAAGTGACGTTTCATTTATACAATGAGACATTTACATTGTCGTCAGCAACAGGAAGGATTGCTTTCACTGGACCAAGCTGCTATGGCAAGATACTTTTATTTGTTCATTTGTTTTCCTGTAGCTTTCAATAGCCTCATCTTTTTTTTTTTTTTTTTTTTTTTTTGAGACGAAGTATTGTTCTTGTTGTTCTTGTTGCCCTTGGAGCGCAATGGTGTGATCATGGCTCACCAAAACCTCCACCTCCTGGGTTCAAGTGATTCTCCTGCCTCAGCTTCCCAAGTAGCTGGGATTACAGGCATGCACCACCACGCCCAGCTAATTTTGTACTTTTAATAGAGATGGAGTTTCTCTATGTTGGTCAGGCTGGTCTCGAACTCCTGACCTCAGGTGATCCGCCCACCTTGGCCTCCCAAAGTGCTGGGATTACGGGCGTGAGCCACCGTGCCCAGTCTCATTTAGCATATTTTCAAGACTCATTCATGTTGTAGCACATATCAACATTTCATTCCTTTTTATGGCTGCTGAATGATAATTCTTTTATGTGGATATACCACATTTTGTTTATCAATTCACAGTTGATGGACATTTGTGTTATTTTCACTTTTGACTATTATGAATAATGCTGCTATCATATACAAGTTTTTGTGTGGACATATGTTTTCAATTCTCATGGATATATACCTAGGATTATAATAGTTGGGTTATATGGCAACTCTGCTTAATATTTTTGAAGAACAGCCAAACTACTTTTCATAGTAGTTTTCATATAAAGTGAGTATGTAGTAGTAGTTTTCTACTATTATAGTAGTAGTTTTCATATAAAGTGGCTATATAACACTCTACATTCCCACCTGTCATGTGTGACAGTTCCAATTTTTTCACATTCTAGACAATTATTATCCTTTAATTTTAGCCATCCTAGTAGGTATAAAGTGGTATCTCACTATGGTTTTGATTTTTATTTCCTCGAGGACTAATACTGTTCAGGATTTTTTCAGGTGCTTATTGGCTATTTGTATATCTTCTTTGGAGAAGTGTTCATTCAAGCCCTTTGTCCATTTTGCATTTGGGTTATTTGTCTTATTATTGAGTTGTATATGTTCTCTATAAATTCTAGATATGAAGTACCTTATCAGATACATTATTTGCAAATATTTTTTCCCATTCCATGGCTTGTCATTTCACTTTCTTCATGGTATTCTTTGAGGCACAAAAGTTTTAATTTTGATGTAGTCCAATTTATCTATTTCTTCTTTCGTTGCTTGTGCTTTGGGTGTCATATCTAAGGAATTCTGGCCTAAGCTGAGGTCACAAAGATTTATTCCTATGCTTTTTTTTTTCTCAGTTTTTTATGGTTTTAACTCTTACATTTGGATCTGTGATCCATTTGAGTCAATATTTGTTTATAGCTTAAGGTAGAAATCTAAATTCATGCTTTTTATATATTGACATTCAGTTGTCCTAGCACCATTTGTTGAAAAGACTGTTTTTTTCTTCATTAAATTGTCTTGGCACTCTTGTTGAAATCAATTGGCTGTAAATGTAAGGATTTGTTTCTGGATTCTCAATTCTATTCCATTTATAAGTATGTCTATCCTTATGTTAGTACCACACTGTTTTCACTACTGTAGCTTCGTAGTGTAAGTTTTGAAATTCAGAAGTGTGAATTCTCCAACTTTGCTCTTATTTTTTTCAAGAGTTTTTTTTTTTTTTTTTTTTTTTTGGCAATTCTGGGTCCCTTGTATTTGCAAACAGATTTTAGGACTAGATTGTCAATTTCTGCAAAAAAGGCAACTGGGATTTTGATAGAGATTATGTTGAATCTGCACATCAGTTTGGGGGGTATTATCATTTTAGCAATAGTAAATCTTTATGAACATGGGATGTCTTTTCATTTATTTAGATCTTCTTTAGCTTCTTTTGACAATATTGTGTAGTTCCTTCTTTTGTTCAATTTTTAAAAAATATTATATTCTTCTTGAATCTTTTTTTTTTCTTTAGAGACAGAGTCTCGCTCTGTCACCCAGGCAGGAGTGTAATGGCATGGTCTCAGCTCACTGCAACCTCCGCCTCCCAGGTTCAAGTGATTCTTCTGCCTCAGCCTCCTGAGTAGCTGGGATTACAGGCGCCCACCACCACACCCAGCTAATTTTTTTTTTTTTTTGTATTTTTATTAGAGACGGGGTTTCACCATGTTGGCCAGACTGGTCTGGAACTCCTGACCTCATGATCCGCCCACTTCAGACTCCCAAAGTGCTGGGATTACAGGCATAAGCCACTGGGTCCAGCTCTTGATGCTCTTATAAATGGAATTTTCTTAATTTCACTTTCAGATTGTTCATTGCTAAGGTGTAGAGACATCACTGATATTTGTATATTGATTTTTTATCTTTTGGAGACGGAGTCTTGCTCTGTCATCTAGGCTGGAGTGCAGTGGTGTGATCTTGGCGCACCGCGACCTCCACCTCCCAGATTCATGCGATTCTCCTACCTCAGCCTCCCAAATAGCTGGGATTACAGGCGCCCGCCGCCATGCCTAGCTAATTGTCTTCTTGCTATGTTTTCATATAGGGGAAACAGAGTGAGCAAGTTATCTGGGTTTCTTTTATTAGGGCACCGATTCCATTCGTGAGGGTTCCACCCTCATGACCTAATCATATCTCAAAAGCCCCACCTCCTAATACTATCATTTTGGGAGTTAGGAATTCAATATGTGAATTTTTGTTTGTTTGTTTTGAGACGGAGTCTTGCTCTGTCGGACAGGCTGGAGTGCAGTGGTCCAAACTCAGCTCACTGTAAGCTCTGCCTCACGGGTTCCAACGATTTTCCTGCCTCAGGCTCCCGAGTAGCTGGGATTACAGATGTGCGCCACCGTGCCTGGCTAATTTTTTTTGGTTTTTTTTTTGAGATGGAGTCTTGCTCTGTCGCTCAGGCTGGAGTCTAGTGGCACAATCTCGGCTCACTGCAACTTCTGCCTCCCAGGTTCAAGCAATTCTCTGCCTCAGCCTCTCGAGTAGCTGGGAATACAGGCGCCTGCCACCACCCCCAGCTATTTTTTTTTTTTTTTTGTATTTTTAGCAGAGATGGGGTTTCACCATCTTGGCCAGGCTGGGTCTTGAATTCCTGACCTCGTGATCCACCCACCTGGGCCTTCTGAAGTGCTGGGATTACAGGCGTGAGCCACTGCACCCGGCCTGTGTATAAATCTTGTATTCTGCTCTGCAGGAAGTTTTTACTTCCCTGAGGAGCAGAAGAGACTTTGGAGGTGTTTCTAACAGAGCCATAAAAGGTTTCTATTATACGCCATCTGGTCGAGCAGATTAGTGACAAGCTACCATTTGTCCCAGCATCTACCATGTTTATTATACTTAAAGCCTCTCGTTTCTCTTACGACAAAAAGCAGACCAGCATCCTTAACATGACATCTCAGGCCCTGGTTAATTGAGCTATTGTCTATCTACTCTACAGCCCCATCCCTCATTGTTCTTCCCCTAGCCTTGTGTCCTCCAGTCACAATGGCAATCCCTACTTCCTCTAAGTCACCGTGCTCCTTCCTGCTTTATAGTCTTCAGTTTTACCGTCCCTCTTGCCTAATTACTGCCCTGTCTCACACCCAGCACTAAAAAAGGTAGTTTTCTTCCTATAAGGTGGAATAGTATTTTTTCAATGTTTACAAATGTTTCTTTCCCCTGCTAATAATGTCTATTATTCACATCTGTGTCATCAGCACCGAGAGTAGCGTCTGGCACATGACTGAGGCACAATACAGGGAAAGGATAAACTGTGCCAAGCACTTTACATCCATGATCTTGCTTGTCCTTATGATACCCTTTAGAAAAGCTTGATGAGGTAAATTGGCCCAAGGTCACATAGCTATTAAGTGGGAGAGTCATGGTTCTAGTAAGATCAGTTGGATAGTTTTGGAGTTTAAAATATCCCCTCCAAGAGAGAAGTGCTCATTTCTTGATTTGTTTTCCAGTGGAGACTTTTCAGAAACTGCAGAAGGCAAAGGAGATTCTGACCAATGAAGAGAGTCGAGCCCGCTATGACCACTGGCGAAGGAGCCAGATGTCGATGCCATTCCAGCAGTGGGAAGCTTTGAATGACTCAGTGAAGATGGTGGGTTTCTTGCTGGGAATGACGTGAATTTGTGAAGCTCAGGATGCCTGTGGATTAGACTCATGTAGTAGCTTAAAGAGTCATTAGGCGATAGGAGGGAGAAAACCAAGAAGTTAGCAGAGTCTGGATATAATTCAGTGTCCATAAATCCCACGAAGAGAAGCTCACCAGAATAGAGGCAATGAATTTGTGCCAGAAGAGCCTGTGACTACATTTTTTTCAATCTCTTCGGCTGTTTGTTTCAGTATACACACTCCCTGTTATTGCTTACTATTTTATGAGCTCTAATAAATGTGCTTCTCAAGTTGCTCATGAATTGCTGAGTTTTAACCATTGTAAATTCACATTCTTCGTCTTTTTAGTTTATGTCAGCTTGCTCTCTTTTCAAGGCTTAGAATTTTCATTAAAAAGGCAGGATCTGATTAGTCAAAGAAAGCCATGAATTATTCCTATTAAACATTCTGGTGAAAGAATTGTTAGACTTTAAAAACATAGTGTTATCTTTCTTCATGCCATTAAAAGGCATAAATATCAAAATATTCACTGTAATTACTGTCATATATTATTTTGTTCAACATTGACCTTTATATATTATAAACAAAATGTAATTTTAAAGATTTAGGCATGATTTATTACCTAGATTCTCTCCATTGGAACACTTTTCTCTGACATGGGACTTATAATACAGAAATTACCTCATAGGTAAATTTTCAGGGACAGTTGTTAGAATTAGTGTATAAAATGATTCACATCTCTTAAATTATAGCCCTTCAGGGTTACATTTAGATTTACTTCTTCATAGTTTTTATTTTAGAAGACTTGAGCAAATTGTTGATAAAAGGCCTGTAATATTGAAGGGCGCTTTTGAAATAATTGGGAAGAGAAAGGCAAAACTTCCAAAGTATGTGATTAAAGCCACTCTACATAAGGTGTAAGCTGTTTTCTTCATTGCATTTTGGAAAGAAGTGTGCATTCATGTGGATTTGTTTAAGATGAGCTAATTATTTATGAGAGACTAACCAAATGATTATTGTATAAATGCATAAAATTACTAGAGGGAATCTTTCAAAAAATTGTGACTTTATGTATTGAAAAATAAGATTTTTGTTATTTTCATTGTGTAAATTCAAAATTTCTTTTTGACACTAGCTAAATATTGTTCTACCAACTCTGCATAACCATATTTCCCAGTCTCCTAAGTGTGACACACTGTAACTGCAACTGGATTAGTGACTCTTGCTATTCTAACACTTTCTGATTTATAGTTCATTTTTCTGGGTGATCCACTCAACTGTGTCACTTAAGTTTTAATAGCTAATATCCAGTTAGCTGTGAAGTTTCCAAAAACTCTTCTCCAAATCCTCACTTGGGTATATATTGCCAACGTCTTTCCATTAAATGCTAATTTCCTGTCTCCAAACACATCATTTCTGCTTTGAATGTAGCTTAACTGTGAACTGTTCAAGGTTTTACAATAATTACATTTTAGATCTTACTGGCTACATCATTTGTCTTGTCAGCAAAGTTGAAATAGGATGCTGGGCTATATTTGGCTTCGAATTTATTTTTATTAGTGGTACAAAAATGATGAGATGCATATCTCTCTGCTTCAAATCAGCAGTGATTTTTTTCTCATATAGTCTTCTTCCTTGGGGCTAAACCTTATTATTTCTGATATCCTTCTATTTCTCTTCCACAGTCGACTTTGAATCCTATATACCAAGTATTACCTGTTCTATACCTCATTTGATAGACGTTCTATAACTTTCCTTTCATTCCTTTTTGTTTGTTTGTTTGTTTATTTATTTATTTATTTATTTATTTTTGAGTCTTGCTCTGTCGCCAGGCTAGAGTGCAGTGGCACGATATTGACTCACTGCAACCTCCGCCTCCTGGGTTCAAGCGATTCTCCTGCCTCAGACTCCTGGGTAGCTGGGACTACAGGCACACACCACCCATCCAGCTTATTTTTTTGTATTTTTAGTAGAGACAGGGTTGCACCATGTTGGCCAGGATAGTCTCCATCTCCTGACCTCATGGTCCGCCTGCCTCGGCCTCCCAAAATGCTGGGATTACAGATGTGAGCCACCGCGCCCAGCCTCCTTTCTGTTCTATGCCTTACAGTAGCTTTTGCATATGACAGTCTCACTTCTCTCTATAACATTTTAATTGTCGCCTTGTCTTTTTGCGTATTTCATCTGTTCATCATTTTGCATTCGCTACTCTAGAGAAATTAATAACCATTATCATACCTAGTATTGTTCACCTAAGAGATCATTGTCTATCGTTTTGTAGATAAATGTCGCCATTAGGGTGTTTGCGTCAGATATTCAGTAGTGTCTCCCCTTATCCCCAGTTTTGTTTCCCTTGGTTTTAGTTACCTGCAATCAACCCCAGTGCAAAAATAGGTGAGTACAGTACAATAAAATATTTTGAGAGAGAGTGTGAGAGCACATTCACATAACTTTTATTACTTTTATTGTTATAATTATCCTAGTTTATTATTGGTTATTGTTATTAATCTTTTACTGTGCCTAATTTGTAGCTGTGGCCATGCGGGCATAGTAGGAAGCTTTCCTGATAGGTAGTCTATGGCCAGTTGAACCCACCCCAAAGACACCTTGCCCAGCTGGGAATCTAGAAACAATCAGCAGACAAATAGGCCTGCACGGGGCTGACCCAACAAGCCCTCCCAGAGGCAATCAATTTATCAAATGATCAGTTCACCAAAAATGTGTTTCTATTAACTCTTTATAAAATTTATAGCAGATGAAGTGGCAGAGATAATTTTAACAGCTTATGAGAACTATACCTGCATGGCCACAGTTATAAATTAGGCACAGTAAGAGATTAATAACAATAACTAATAATAAACTAGAACAATTGTAACAACATGTGTAATAGAAGTTATGTGAATGTGCTCTTACACTCTCCCAAAATATTTTATTGTACTATACTCACCTAGTTTTGGACTGGGGTTGAACTATAAACTTTATCATAGGTGTGTATATATCAGAAAAAGCATAGTATATGTAGGGTTTGCTACTACCCAAGTTTCAGACATCCACAGGAGGTCTTGGAATACCCCTTGAGGATAAGGGCAGACTATCATATTATATGTGCCATTCTGACAATAAAATGATTATAACTTTATGATTTCAATTTCAGTAACATGTGTCTAAAACGCATGCCCAGCACATGTATAGTTTTTCTTTTCTTTTCTTTTTTTTTTTTTAGACGCAGTTTTGCTCTTGTTGCCCAGGCTGGAGTGCAATGGCACAATCTCGGCTCACTGCAACCTCCACCTCCCAGGTTCAAGCAATTCTCCTGCCTCAGCCTCCCAAGTAGCTGGGACTACAGGCATGCACCACTATGCCCGGCTAATTTTGTATTTTTAGTAGAGATGGGGTTTCTCCATGTTGGTCAGGCTGGTCTTGAACTCCCAACTTCAGGTGATCCGCCTGCCTCGGCCTCCCAAAGTGCTGGGATTACAGGCGTGAGCCATCGCGCCTGGCTAGATTGTTAAATCTCATAAATTCCCTTTCCTTTACACCATCAACTCTGTGTTTCTGCTTTTTATTTAAACAGTATAATCCCTCTGGAATGGAAAAGCATTGTTTGGGAGCATTATTAGTCCCTATACCCACAAGGCAGGACAAATCACAGTGTACTTTTGTAGCATCACACACAGGATCGTATCTTGGGAATTTCCTTTGGGAGAATTCCTCAAATGAGCCACAGCCTCAGGGGTGCCACATTTTTTTAAATTAAAAACTTTAAAAAATTTTCAATAGCTTTTGGGGTACAAGTGGTGATATGGTTTGGATTTGTGTCCTGCCCAAATCTCATGTTGAATTGGATGAGGGTCCTGATGGGAGGTGATTGGATCATGGGGGCGGATTTCCCCCTTGCTTTTCTCATGATAGTGAGTTCTCATGAGATCTGATGGTTTAAAAGTGTGTGGCAGTTCTCCCTTCTCTCTGTTTCCTGCCACCACACGAAGAAGGCCCTTTCTTCCCCTTCACCTTCCGCTATGATTGTAAGTTTCCTGAGGCCTCCCAGTCAAGCTTTCTGTTAAGCCTGAGGAACCATGAGTCAATTAAACCTCTTTTCATCATAAATTACGCAGTCTCAGGTAGTTCTTTACAGCAGTGTGAAACGGACTGATACAAGTGGTTTTTAGTCACATGGATGAATTGTATGGTGGTGAAGTCTGAAATTTTAGTGCACCCATCACCTGAGTAGTATACATTGTACCCATTATGTAGTTTTTTATCCTTCACTCTCCCTCCCAGCCTCCCACTTTCTGAGTCTCCAAAGTCCATTATATTATACCACTCTGTATGCTTTTGTGTACCCATAGCTTAGCTCCCATTTATAATGGAGAACATACAATATTTAGTTTTCCATTCCTAAGTTACTTCCCTTAGAACAATGGCCTCCAGCTCCATCTAAGTTGCTGCAAAAGATATTATTTCCCTCTTTTTTAGGGCTGAGTAATATTCCATGGTGTATATATACACCACATTTCTATCATCCAGAAGTGATGCAACTGAACTGGTATTTTTTCCCCACACTAAGTCTGTC
This sequence comes from Hylobates moloch, assembly GCF_009828535.3. Taxonomy (NCBI): domain Eukaryota; kingdom Metazoa; phylum Chordata; class Mammalia; order Primates; family Hylobatidae; genus Hylobates; species Hylobates moloch. Next base: position 62,989,775 of record NW_026652278.1, on the reverse strand, counting down.
ACTTTACTACCTACTTATTTATTTCTCTTTTTGTTTTCTAGAAGTTCCTCCTGATAGTTTAATTGGTAAAAATATTTTAAGACCTCACCCAGGTCAATGAATATGTGGGCAATTTAAATTTAGACATGTAGTATTGGTTTGAAAAAAAAGGTTTGGAGTGAGGATTCAGTAATCCAGGCCTTTGGGATCCTGGGATAACCTGAAGAGTTATCCCAGGATTCCAAAGCATCTTAGGGAAATGTATCTTTGTCATGCTAAATGGTTTTACCCAAAGAGACCCAGGGTGTGGATGGCTCTCCCTCTAGCACCAAAATATATGGCAGCATGGATTTAGGATGCCTATGGGAAAAAGAAGCCACAGCAAAGGCACAGTCAAAATGAATGGCTAAAAAAAATTCTCATAAGCCATTAAAACTATCTCATGCCACTTCAATTGCTATAAATTTTATAAAGAGTTAATAGAAACACATTTTTGGTGAATTGATCACTTGACAAATTGATTGCCTCTGGGAGGGCTTGTTGGGTCAGCCCCGCGTGGGCCTATTTGTCTGCTGATTGTTTCTGGGTTCCCAGCTGGGCAAGGTGTCTTTGGGGTGGGTTCAACTGGCCATAGACTACCTATCAGGAAAGCTTCCTACACTATGCCCACATGGCCACGGTTTCACCAGCCAGATGGGAAACAGTGTGAAATTCAACACCTTCTGCTGGTTCAAAAGGCAATCTGTCTTAATTGGATGTTATCCAAAAGCAGGTCAGAAATCACCCTGACAAGTAAAAAATTCACTCATGGTGATTGCTGATCCAGGATAATAATAACCAGTCAATTTTGTATAGCTATTCAGCTGATCTATGGCTTATCTGAGTCCATGGATTTAAAAAAATGTTGTGCCAATGTTTACTGGAAAGTAAACAAAATTTTTTATTTCCGTGTGTGTGTGTGTGTGTGTGTGTGTTTTAATGGAATGCTTCACGAACGTGCCTGTTATCTTTGCACAGGGACCAAGATAATCTTCTTTCCAATTTTGGTATATGTGCTGCTGAGGCGAGCACTATTTCCTAGTATTGACCAAGGTCTAGAATGTAAGAAAACGACTTCCTAGAGAAAAAAAACCAACTCATTCAAGAAAGCTGGTAAACAAGTTAATTGTGAAGGCAGAATAACAACATAGCAATTTCACAAACTGTTAAGATTAGTGGCCTTTGCACCTAGGCTTGCTGTCTGTTTAGCGTTAGTTCCTTCCATGCATATATAGATTTTCTGTCTTGTGCATTTTATTGTCTTGCTGTACAGACTCTCCCCTTTCTAGTCTCTCTCTTAGTCTGTATCAATTGCTGTCATTTGATATCTTTTATTGATGCTGATTCTACTGAAATGAGTAGCTGCACAATAGACTAGTTCGCTTGATGTTAAATGTTGTTCTGTGCAACTAATGCCCTTGTGGAGTTGAGAAATGTGCTTGTGAAGACAGAAATGAGTGATTTGCAGACTATCTGTGTCCCAGCAAACCAGGCTGCTTAGCATCACTCTGATGTTAGTCCTTTGATTGAACTACAAAGCATGAGAAGCACTTGTATCTAAGGTTAGATACAGTTTGGATATTTCTTCTGTATATTTCTTTAATGAGGATCAGCAGATGTGGAAGTCTGAATGATAACATATTTTATTCTGATTTACTCACAATGGAGATGGATAAGACTACTATTTCAGAACATCTTTTCACTGAGGACCTTTAAAGGATTTACTGTGGATTAGACATTAATCCTAATCTATCTAAGACAGACCACAGGTACTTTGATTTCAAGAGAGAAGTACTGAGGCACAGAGATCAATAAATCATGTACAGGCCACCTTGCTGGCTTGTGAAGCTCACAGTTTACATTTTCAGCTCTCTGGGCTCTGAATTCTTGAATGTCTTATTCCTTGTTTTTCACTAACCTTCCTAATATCCTTTTCCCTCTGCAGAGGAAGTCACTGGCAGCCTCTTTATTTTGTGCATATGTAAAAACCAAACAAAAACAACAAACCTAAACCAACCAAACAAAAGTCAAATTTTTTTTAATACCAGCTGAGGCTTTGCCTCTTTTAAAAGTTAACATTTTTATTTTGAAATAAAATCTACAGAGAAATGGGTAATACTTGCATTTACAATTTAGCAAATGGTTTTGAAGTGTTTACTCTGTAACTATTCCCTTCCCACACATATTGTTGGCACCAGAAATCTCCCTCCTTATATGTTTTTGCATCGAAACTTCATCTAATTTTTAAAATAGAATATTTTCTTTTTTTTTTTTTGAGACAGAGTCTCGCTCTGTCACCCAGGCTGGAGTGCAGTGGTGCGATACCAGCTCACTACAACCTCCGCCTCCCGGATTCAAGTGATCTCGTGCCTCAGCCTCCCGGGTAGCTGGGATTACAGGCACACACTACCTTGCCCAGCTAATTTTTGTCTTTTTAAGTAGAGATGAGGTTTCACCATGTTGGCCAGGATGGTTTGGAACTCCTGACCTCGTGATCCAACCACCTCGGCCTCCCAAAGTGCTGAGATTACAGGTGTGAGCCACTGTGCCCAGCCTAAAATACAATGTTTTTTAATTGTACATATATATAATCTTCTCATAGAAAATTTGGGAAATACAAAAACAAAAGATGTAATTCTGTTACACAGGCATAACTACAGTTACATTTTGGTGCTTTTCCTTCCCATTTCTTTTTCTTTTTCTTTTCTTTTTTTTTTTTGAGATCGAGTCTTGCTCTGTTGCCCAGGCTGGAGTGCAATGGTGCAATCTTGGCTCACTGCAACCTCTGCCTCCTAGGTTCAAGCAATTCTCCTGCCTCAGCCTCCTGAGTAGCTGGGATTACAGGTGTGCACCACCACACCCAGCTAATTTTTATATTTTTAGTAGAGACGTGGTTTCACCATGTTGGCCAAGGATGGTCTCGAACTGCTTGCCTCAAGTGATCCACCCACCTTGGCTTCCCAAAGTGCTGGGATTACAAGCATGAGCCACTGTGCCCAGCCTCTTTTCTTTTTCTTGTTAGGGTGAGAGCTGATTACATTTATTGGTGGCAATGACTGCTTTATGGGGTGGTTCTTGGATCTTGGGGTTGATTAGCCTGTGGACTGGTTATATTTGGAGAAGAGGATTCAGGATGACACTTCTTTGTAGTTGGGAAGAGATAGGTTGAAGGTGGGAATAAATGACTTCTTTGATTTGATTAGGGCAGAGAGCTAGAATATTTATAATTTTAGGGTGTTAAAGGCTATGTTTCCCTCTAGTCTTAAGTTGTGTTAATAGAGGTAGTGTGTCACTGTTTCTTAGTACTTCCGAAATAGCTTCCCACAATATCCCGATGAGGTTTTAAGAAATAGTTATGCATTATTTTGGTTGATGGTAGGGCTAATGATTCCACTTGAAATATTCTTGATACAGCAAACTCAAAAGAGCTCTTTTTCACTGTATTCATTTGTTAGTTTGTCCATCCATCCCTCCATTCATTCATCCATCTGTCCAATTTTTAGATCTAATAGGAAATACATATACAGAACAGAAAATGAAAAAGGTACAAAAGGGTGTATGGTGAAAAGTAACTATTAATAGTTGGATTAATTAATATCTGGATTAATTTATGAGTATCTTGTTAATAGTCAACTCTAACGTGCTGTTAATTAGCACTACAGTAGTAGGTCAGGTGTTACCACATATCAAACTTTAAATGTAGAAAATCACATAATATCAATTTAATTTTTATATCTCTGCTTTACATTAATTTAGTCAATGCACTGGGCTGTCAGAGGTAAAAAAGACCTGATGCTGGAAGAATCTGACAAGACTCATACCAACAAGATTGAAAATGAGCAATGGAATGAGCAAAGAGAAAGAAAGAAAGAGGAGCTGGCTTCAACCACAGAGAAAACGGAGCAGAAAGAACCCAAGCCCCTGGAGAAGTCAGTCTCCCCGCAAAATTCAGATTCTTCAAGTAAGTCATTTATATAACTGCAGAACGGAGAAGGTCTGAAATTAAAGAGCTTTGTTTATGTTGCATTTATTCTTAACTTTTTCAATCTGCACAGCAGTGCCAAGTTTAAAGATTGGCTTAGCATCTTAAAAGACACTTAGCATTGACACCGAAACTAGAAGGTATTCCTCAGAAGGGAAACCTTGAGACAATTCTCAGTGTCTTTGGCTTTACTGAAATAATGCTAGTTAACACTGATTGAATGTTTACTGTGTGCAGGAACACTCTTTGCATATATTAGTTTACATTTATTATCTCATTTAATATTACTTTTATATATATTAACTTATTCTCACTACAAGCTTGTGAGGCTGATATCAATATTATTCTCATTTTGTAGATGAGAAAACCAAAGGCCAGGAGGTTGAGTAATTTGCTTAAAGCCATACAGCTTGTATGGGAAGGGAAAGGGTCTGAACCAAGGCAGGTTGGCTTCAGAGTCAGTGTTCCAAGGCATTGCCTTATCCTATGATAATGCCTTATTGAATTTAATTTAATTTTTTTTTTTTTTTTGAGACGGAGTCTCACTCTGTCGTCTAGGCTGGAGTGCAGTGGCATAATCTCAGCTCATTGCAATCTCTGCCTCCTGGGTTCAAGCGATTCTTGTGCCTCAGACTCCCCAGTAGCTGGGACTACAGGCGCCTGCCACGATGCCTGGCTAATTTTTGTATTTTTAGTAGAGATGGGGTTTCATCATGTTGGCCAGGCTGGTCTCGAACTCCTGACCTCAGGTGATCCTCCTGCCTGGGCCTCCCAAAGTGCTGGGATTACAGGTGTGAGCCACCATGCCCGGCCCAATAATGCCTTATCTGTAAATAGCTCTGTAGACATTCTGAATCATTTATAAATCCACTGAAGCAGAGTATTATAGAAGTTTACCTCCTGGCTACCAAGGTACACTACCTGAGTTCACTTCCTAGCACTACTACTTATTATCTGTATTACGTGGCAAAGTTACTTAACTTCTCCAGACCTCAGTTTCTGCATCTATAAAATAGGGGTTATAATAGTACTTGCTCATCTAGGTGCATTGCTGTGCACCTGTAGTCCTAGCTACTCAAGAGGCTGAGGCAGGAGGCTGGCTTGAGGCCAGGAGTTCAAAGCTGCTGTGTGTGATGATCACTCCTGTGATTAGGTGCTTGCATTCCATCCTGGGTGACATAGTGAGACTCCATCTCTTAAATAAAAAATAGTACCTTCTTATAGGGTTACCATGAGGGTTAAATGGGCAGATACATACAAAATGCTTAGCACAGCGGTTCACCTCTAGGAAGCCCTAGGTAAATGTTAGCTGTTTGTATCATTTATCTATCTGACTACCTATCTAGCCATCCAACTAGTTTGGATGTGTTATATATACACACATTGTATACACACATTGTAACTGTCCTTCAAATTACTATGTGTTGATTCTCAGGGTTGTGATGTAGCACCCTATTAGAATTTAGCCTTTAAACAGAACGTTCCTGAACACCCTAGAACACTTGTATTCAAAAGAAGATAGTTAGATGGCTTGTGGTGGATTATAGTCTTTTGAGAAATAGTCATTTCAAATCTCTCTTTGGGGGGAACTTTTACATGTTCTCTTCTTGCTGGGAATGAAGATTCATAGAGTTTGATTCAGATGTGTCTGTTGGTTACCCAGGAGATGGCTGTGGAGTCTGCACATTGATTGCATCACCCAGTAACTGGAAATGGTTATAATGTAACAAACTGATCAAAGGAGAAGCCCGAAATGTAGAAAAACAGTGTTTTAAGCAAACACAGGAGTAGAATCACTCCCCTACATGTAAACACGATGAATGTGTGTCTTGAACCCCTGGGGGTTCCCCGAGTCTTTCTGTTTCTGTCAGATTCAGACCAAGTCTGTGCACACCAGAATTAGGTGTAGTGTGGGTGGGAGATACTTCAGAGACTCAGGAATGATGCTGAGGCCTCTTGAGCCCCTCTCATGGGATTCTATGAAATTTTCCTTCTTTTTAAAAAAACAGTCATTTAGACACTGAATAAAAACAAAAGTAGTATAGACTTGCTGTTAAAAAATTCAAAGAATCGGCCAGGCGCGGTGGCTCACGCTTGTAATCCCAGCACTTTGGGAGGCCGAGGCGGGCGGATCACGAGGTCAGGAGATCGAGACCACAGTGAAACCCCGTCTCTACTAAAAATACAAAAAAATTAGCCGGGCGTGGTGGCGGGCGCCTGTAGTCCCAGCTACTCGGAGAGGCTGAGGCAGGAGAATGGTGTGAACCCGGGAGGCGGAGCTTGCAGTGAGCCAAGATTGTGCCACTGCACTCCAGCCTGGGCGACAGAGCGAGATTCCATCTCAAAAAAAAAAAAAAAAAAAAAAATTCAAAGAGTCATATATAGCCAGGCTGCCAACCTTCTCTGCTTCTATTTCTTGAAGTAACCAAGGCTGACACTCAGGTGTGTTTCCTTCCACTATTCTCTATGCTAACACAGGTGTGTATATATGCACTTATGAGAGCTTTAAAAGTAAAGAATGGGGTTATACTATACACATTTCTCTGTGTTACACAGTGGTTAAGAAGGTGGGCCCAGCTTTTCACTGATAAGTTGTATGACCTTGGGCAAGCTAGTTAACCCCTCTGCATCTATGTCTTCTTAGTTATATAATTGTCAAAATATTAGTGTCTACCTCATAAGATTTTTTTTTTTTTGAGGAGTAAATAACTTAATTGTCCGGGTGCAGTGGCTCACATCTGTAATCCTAGCAATTAGGGAGGATGAGGTGGGCGGATTGCTTGAGGCCGGGAATTTGAGACCAGCCTGGGCAACATGGTGAAACCATCTCTAAAAAAACCATGAAAATTAGCCAGGAGTGGTGGTGCGTGCCTGTAATCCCAGTTACTTGAGCCCGGGTGTGTGTGTGGGGGGATGTTGAGGCTGCAGTGAGCTGCGATTGCACCACTGTACTCCAGCCTGGGTGACAGAATGAGATCCTGTCACAGACACACACACACACACGCACACACACACACACACACACACACACAATAACTTAATATATGTAAAATATTTAGACCAGTACCAGGCACATTGTAAACACTTTTTTAGTGTTAACTTTTATTATTAAGGGACTTCTCTTTAAATCCTTACATTCAGAATGAATTCCTGCTTTTTAACAGCTGATAACATTCCACAGTGTAGATATATATTATGTCAAAGTCAAACAAAAATATAGATTCGAATCTCTACGTAAAACATTTTACTTGGGAAAATATATAAAAACTACCTTGCAATTCAAGGCATACACACAGATGGGATGGTCTTTGGTGTGTCTGAAGAACAAATAAAATTTTGGAGGTTTTATTAGAAAGAGAAATGTTACATATTGTTATGAAAGAAAACTCTTTGGCACTAGCAAAGTTTTTGGGAGCTAGCAAGCTCTAATTGGTGAGTGATGGCAATAGGTAAAACTAGCCTTAGAGGCAAGGCAGGTCATTTTGGCAGCTGGCTTGTGATAGAATTCTTGGGTAGGCATTTGTGTCCTGAGTGCTTTTCTTTTCCTCTCCCTAGTTCTCAGCTCTAATTTACTTGGGTAATAACAGATAATGCCAATTCATATAATCAATTTTCACATATAATTTACTCAGAACAAATTGTGATGCCAGTTTTGATGTCTTCATATTGTTATATGTATGCTATTGTTTAAGAATGAAGTGGCCTGGGCCTGTACTCCTAGAACTTTGGGAGGCTGAGATGGGAGGATCGCTTGAGTCCAGGAGTTCGAGACCAGCTTGAGCAACATAAGAAGAGCCCTGTATCTACGAAATTAAAAAACCATTAGCTAGGTATGGTGGCGTGCACCTGTAGTCCCAGCTACTTGGGAGGCTGAGGCAGGAGGATTGCTTGAGCCCGGGAGTTTGAAGCTGCTGTGAGCTATGATCCTGCCACTGCACTCCAGCCTGGGTGACAGAGCAAGACCCTGTGTCTCCCTGTGTCAAAAAAAAAAAAAAAAAAAAGAATGAAGTTGAGGGGATGAGAATCATTGTTCTTTTTTTTTGAAACAGAGTTTCGCTCTTGTTGCCCAGGCTGGAGTGCAGTGGCACCATCTCGGTTCACTGAAACCTCTGCCTCCCGGGTCAAGCTATTCTCCTGCCTGAGCCTCCCGAGTAGCTGGGATTACAGGCACCTGCCACCATGCCCGGCTAATTTTTTGTGTTTTTAGTAGAGATGGAGTTTCACCACGTTGGCCAGGCTGGTCTCGAACTCCTGACCTCATGATCTGCCCACCTTGGCCCCCCAAAGCACTGGGATTACAGGCATGAGCCGCCGCGTCCCACCAAGAAAAATTTAAATGTACGCAATGATTTTGGTGTGCTGCCATGTCCCTGGGCACTACCTTCCTAGGCATTGCCAACCCTTTGGCTCCAGCCACAAACATTGTGACTCTGCCAGAGGGCTTGCTCTGGCAATGGAGCCTACTTGGCAGCAAATCAGCAGGCAGTAAGTGTCAGGGAGTAAATGCCCTTTAGATGACAATAATGAGTGGAAGTGGGAAGCTAAATTCTCCAGGTCCTTCACCCCTCACATGAGATAACTCTAAGAAGTTTTATATTGTCTCCCAGGGTTCCCCAGTGGGATCATTTGCAGTTACCCATGGCGGTAAGTTGTTTGATAATGTACCTTTTATAGCTTTGGTTCTCATGCTGCTAAGGTGCCACCTGGGATCAAATTAGCCACTTTGTTTCAAATTCTTTTTTTTTTTTTTGAGACAGAATCTCACTCTGTCACCCAGGCTGGTGTGCAGTGGTGCGATCACGACTCGCTGCAGCCTCGACCTCCTAGGCTCAGATGATCCTCCCACCCCCGCCCCCAAATAGCCGGGACTGCAGGCTTAAACCACCACATCCGGCTAATTTTTTATAGAGATGGAGTTTCGCCATGTTGCCCAGGCTGGTCTCAAACTCCTGAGGTCAAGTGATCCATTGGCCTCAGCCTCCCAAAGTGCTGGGATTATAGGTGTGGGCCACTGTGCCCAACCTGTTTCAAGTTCTTGTCTACATGTCTATTTCTATGGGAACCCAAACTAGAAACTACATCTTTTTTTTTTTTTTTTTTTTTTTAACAGACTTGCTCTGTCGCCCAGGCTGGAGTGCAGTGGCGTGATCCTGGCTCACTGCAACCTCCACCTCCTGGGTTCAAGCCATTCTCCTGCCTCAGCCTCCTGAGTAGCTGGGATTACAGGTGCGTGCTACCACGCCCAGCTAATTTTTGTATTTTTAGTAGAGACGGGGTTTCACCATGTTGGTCAGGCTGGTCTCGAATTCCCAACCTCGTGATCCGCCCGCCTCGGCCTCCCAACGTGCTGGGATCACAGGCATGAGCTACCGCACCTGGCCAGAAACTACATCTTTTTAAACAAAAATGACACTTACTTACTGTATAAAATGTGAGAAAATATGATCAAGCAAAAGGAAGAACATATAACTCATAATTTTATCATTTAGAGAAATATGTATTATCGATATTTTGGTATATTTTCATTTGTGTTAGTATATCTAAAAGGATCATACTATACATATTTTGCGAGTAAGTTTTAATTATAGAAACAATTATAGCAATCAGAAACAATTTCTTTTACTTTTTCCCCAAATGAAAATTCTTCAGATTTGTTTTCTCCAATAATTCTTTAAAAAGTATCAGTGTAATCTGTTTTTCTGAGATAACCATTGTTAACTATTCTGTATATGCTTTTTCTGACTACATATTTATATATTATATTAAAATATCAATGGAAGTGTATTTTATATATTATTCTGTAACCTGCTTTTTCATTAGCAATATTATTAACATAAAAAGACAAAAAGCATAGTTGTTTATTGCAGAAAAATAAGAAAGTACAGATAAACAAAAAAGAGTACAAAAAATGAAAATTGGCCGGGCACGGTGGCTGACGCCTGTAGTCCCAGCACTTTGGGAGGCTGAGGCGGGCGGATCACCTGAGGTCAGGAATTTGAGACCAGCCTGACCAACATGGAGAAACCCCGACTCTACTAAAAATGCAAAAATTAGCCGGGGGTGGTGGCTCATGCCTGTAATCCCAGCACTCGGGAGGCTGAGGCAGGAGAATCGCTTGAACCCGGGAGGCGGAGGTTGTGGTGAGCTGAGATCGTGCCATTGCACTCCAGCGTGGGCAACAAGAGTGAAACTCCGTCTCAGAAAAAAGAAAAAAAAAAAAGGAAAATCACATCTATTGTAACAATCCAGGGATAAATACTATTAATTTTGGTGTACCTTTTCTTAACTGTTTGTTTGTTTTTTGGGAGAGTCTCACTCTATTACCCAGGCTCGAGTGCAGTGGCACCCTCTCGGCTCACTGCAACCTCTGCCTCTTGGGCTCAAGTAATCCTCTTGTCTTAGTCTCCTGAGTAGCTGGGACCATGGGCACATGCCACCATGCCCGCCTAATTTTTTGTATTTTTTTGTAGAGACAGGGTTTTGCCATGTTGCCCATGCTGGTCAACTCCTGAGCTCAAGAGAGGCACCTGCCTCGGCCTCCCAAAGTGCTAGGATTACAGGCGTGAGCCACCATGCCGGGCCTTCTTTTTTTAGACTTAAAAAAATTTCACATAAATATTCATGTAAATAATGAGTTTAGGAATGAGATCATACTATATAAAGTTTTGTTAACTGTCACTTAGCAATATGCTGTGAGCATTTTTCTATGATGGTAAATATTAAAATATTGTTAATGACGATATCAAAACCTTTTAACCAGCTTCCATTTGCTAAAGTTTAGAATGTTTGTTGGTTTGCAAAAAAAATTTATAAATGGTATCATTATAAACATCCTTACAGTTAAATCGTTGGGTGCATCCATTATTATTTCCTTAGGATACATTTCAAGAAGTAAAATTATTGGGTCAAAGGTTTATACTTTTTTTTTTTTTTTGAGACAGAATCTTGCTCTGTTGCCCAGGCCTGAGTGCAGTGGTGCCATCTCGGCTCACTGCAACCTCCGCATGCCGGGTTCACACCATTCTCCTGCCTCAGCCTCCCGAGTAGCTGGGACTACAGGCGCCCACCACCACACCCAGCTAATTTTTTGTATTTTTAGTAGAGATGAGGTTTCACCATGTTAGCCAGGATGGTCTTGATTTCCTGACCTCGTGATCCGCCCGCCTTGGCCTCCCAAAGTGCTGGGATTACAGGTGTGAGCCACCACGCCCGGCAAAGGTTTATACATTTTAACAAGTTTGATAAATATTGCCAAATGGCCTGCCAGAGGAGTTTTGCCAATTTATACTTCTAGTAGGGAAGGAAAATTATCTTCTTTTCTTCTGGTTTTCAACAATGTTGTTTATTATAACTAAAAAAAAAAATCTTATCACCATGGAATTCAATTATAGTACTTGTATTTCAAGCGATCCTTTTGCCATTGACTTTTAACTTTTGAAAGGTTTCTGAAAACTGTGAAATTTGTTTCGAATTTCTTTGCATGTGAATTGTCAAAATCCCCACCACCAGAGGCATCTATGTATTTCCTCTTATTAAGTATTTAAGCATGTGAGGTCTTATCATCCATATAAATTGTAATTCCTGTTCATAAGAATTCCAGTCTGTTTAAATTAATCCATTTCTCTAAGATGTTAATAATTCATACCAAAGTCTTACCCTTACATTGTACCTGTTGCAGTGAAATATTATCCCCAAGCTGTTTTACTATAACAAGATTGACTTTTCCTATTTCTGATTTTAAATATTTACTTTCTTTCCTTTAAAGGTTTTTCAGATGTGAATGGTTGGCACCTTCGTTTCCGCTGGTCCAAGGATGCTCCCTCAGAACTCCTGAGGAAGTTCAGAAACTATGAAATATGAAATATCTCTGCTTCAAAAATGAGGAAGAGCAAGATTGTCCCCTATGCTGTCAACGTGTAGTCTTTATGTCTTAAAAATGTCATTTTTATGTCATGTCTGTGAATTGCTGAGTACTAATTGATTCCTCCATCCTTGAATCAGTTCTTATAATGCTTTTTAAATGAGAAAAATTCAGAAGACGAATTTCTTCCAATATTTGAATAAATTAAAGCTCTTAGATACAGAGTAGATTGTATTATATGCTTTTTCCTATTAATACTACTTATAGAAATCCATTAAAAATCAATCTCTGTACAGTGTATTTAAATATTTCATTGACATACTGTGATCTCTATTAGTGATGGATGTATAAAAAATGTTTTCTTACCCTTGACTTACAATGAGATGTGAAATTACTTGTCTGAATCCCGTGGAGAGAAATAAATAATTTTCCCAAAGTTCTTAAATGAATTTATAATTCAATTTTTTAGGGTCTTGCTCTGTCACCCAGGCTATGCAGTGGCATAATCATAGCTCAATACAACCTCAAACTCCTGTGCTCAAATTATCCTCCTACCTCAGCCTCCCTAGTAGCTGGGACTAGAGGCACATGCCACCATGTCTGGCCAATTTTTTATTTTCTGTAGAGGTGAGGTCTTGCTATGTTGCCCAGGCTAGTCTTGTACTACTGGCTTCAAGTGATCCTCCCATCTTGGCCTCCCAAAGTGCTCAGAATACAGGTGTAAGACACCATGCCCGGCCTTGATGGTATTTTAAAAATAATTTAAATAGATATTTCTAACCTAATTTTAAAAGTTATGATTTATTTGAGGAAAAACATACATATGTATATATATTTTTTTGAGATGGAGTCTCACTCTGTCACCCAGGCTGGAATGCAGTAGCATGATCTCGGCTCACTGCAACCTCTGTCCCCTGGGTTCAAAGGATTCTCCTGCCTCAGCCTCCCAAGTAGCTGGGATAACAGGTGCCTGCCACCACACCTGGCTAATTTTTGTATTTTTAGTAGAGACAGGGCTTCACCATCTTGGCCAGGCTGGTCTTGAACTCCTGACATTGTGATCCACTCGCTTCGGCCTCCCAAAGTGCTGGGATTACAGGTGTGAGCCACTGCGCCCAGCTGGAAATTATGTTTTTACAAGATTTCTTGTGTTATATAAGCAAGTGATAATTTTTTTTTTTTTTTGAGATGGAGTCTCGCTACGTCTCCCAGGCTGGAGTTCAGTGTCATGATCTCAGCTCACTGCAACCTCCGCCTCCCAGGTTCAAGCGATCCTCCCGCCTCAGCCTTCCGAGTAGCTATGATTACAGGAGTGTGCCACCACGCCCAGCTATTTTTTTTGTATTTTTAGTAGAGACGGGGTTTCACCATGTTGACCAGGCTGGTATCAAACTCCTGACCTCAAGTGATCTGCCCACCTCAGCCTCCCAAAGTGCTGGGATTACAGGCATGAGCCACTGTGCCTGGCCGCAAATGATAAATTTATAAATTACATTCTAACTATGAAAATGAACCTGTTAGGTAATAGAACTTCTTTAGGTTGGAATTATTGATGAAAACATGTAGTCTATATTTACTTTTTAGCTTGCAAACAAGTAAATGAAAAATAAAGAAAAAAAGGATTTTAGAGTAGAGGTTCCTTAGTCAGTGACAGAGTTTTCACTGGACTACCAAACACTGAGAAAGATAAGAGTATATTAAGTGCTATGGTCTGAATGTTTATGTTCCTCCCAAATTCACATGTTGAAATCCTAACACCCAAGGTGATGGTATTAGGAGGTGATGCCTTTGGGAGGTGATTATGTCATGCGGGCTCACCCTCATGAATGGGATTAGTGCTCTTATGAAAGAGGATTGAGAGAGAGAGAGACCCCTTGCTTTCCTTCCACCATGTGAGGACACAGCAGGAAGTCACCATCTGTAAGCCAGAAAGTGGGGCCTCACCAGATAATGAATCTGCCCTGATCTTGGACTTCCTGGTCTCCAGAAATGTGAGAAACAAAATATTGTTTATAAGCTACCCCGTTTATGGTATTTTGTTAAGTAGCCCAGTGGACTAAGACAACAACTTTGTTTTCCATTTTTTCCCCACTCCCCTCCCCCACAGGCAGTGTCCTTTAAAAAGCTAAATTTATTCAATATAAAGAGCTGTCTGTTATTTAGATGTCATGTCCTTCCAACCATTGTAGCTTGTTTATTTATTTATTTATTTATTTATTTTTAATTTATTTTTTTGAGACGGAGTCTCTCTCTGTTGCCCAGGCTGGAGTATAGTGGCACAATCTTGGCTCACTGCAACCTCCGCCTCCAGGGTTCAAGCAATTCTCCCTGGCTCAGCCTCCTGAGTAGCTAGGATTGCAGGTGCCCACCACCACAGCTGGCTAATTTTTGTATTTTTAGTAGTTACTCAAGGTTTTACCATGTTAACCAGTCTGGTCTCAAACTCCTGATCTCAGGTGATCCACCTGCCTCGGCCTCTCAAAGTGCTGGGATTACAGGCGTGAGCCACCTCCCCCGGCCACCTGTTTTTTTTTTTTTTTTAATTTAAATTTTTGTAAATTATTTTATTTCTTCCATGGTGATTTAGAGGGACTATCTTCAAACCAGCACAAATATTTCATAAATAATATCTGGCTATTTTGTAACCAATTGAGTAATTTGTTGCACAATAAGCCACCTCACATCTTTCAGCAAGAAATACATTAAATTTGAATAGTAAAGACGTTGCACAATGAATTAGGACACGATTAAAATTTGCTTTAAATATTTCTTTGGGGGAAGGGACACCACACTTCTACTCAATGAAGAGGAACATTTTTACAGTTCAGAGGTCTTTTATTATTTTTTACACCTATTATGCCATGAATTCATAGGCAATAGTTTCCAGCAGCTCAGGCGCCTTCCCATTGGTTCCCACAAAGTGCACTTCTCTGGGTGGAGCAGGCTGGTGCTTCAGTTGAATCCAGGTACCTTTCTCATTGGCTTCATTCTTTTTCTGATCATTTTCCTTCATGCGTTTCAGGAAGCTATCTCGGCTCTTAGAGTGTTTAATGTGCTCAACACGTACATTAATTCTCCTGGCAAGAATCTTGCCCTTAACTCATGTGTTTATAACAATGCCAACAGCATGCAGTAACGCTGTAGAGTCTTCCAGTTTTGCCCTGGTAACACTTGTGGGGCATTCCTTTTTGAACAGTACCCATTCCCTTATGTCTACAGTGTCACCTTTCTAATAGATTCGCATATACGGGGTCAAAGGAACAAGTCCATGTTTTTTAAAAGGCCTAGAGAACATCTATGGGTGCCTCTCCTCTTTCCCTTTGTGTTTGTTATTTTGGCGAATTACTGGAAGAGAGCGGTTCCCGCCAAAAGGCAACAATTGCATGTTATAATGCCTGCCTCACCCATGTAGGCACCCAAATAAATACCATATTGAACAAGTGAATTTTTGAATCTAAGAATCAGGGTTTTATTTTTTATTTTCTCTTTCCCCAGACTGTCTGATTTATAACACTGATGACTTTTAATGACTTGTCAAAGGCAAAAACACTTCACTCCCACGTTCCACTCTATTTTTGTTACAGACTCATTTCCCAATTGTCGACAAGATTGAGCACCAGCTCTTGTTTACTTTTCTCTCCCATAATGCCTGAAGCCTCCAACATGAAAAAGAGACGTTGCTCCACTTTAAGGGAGGTTTATGGTGGGGCAGGCTTGTACTAAGCACTTTATATATTTGATCCCATTTAACTTAGTAGCATTCCTTTTAAACTAAAGCACTTAAAAATACTCCCCTGAACTCAAAGTATAAAAAGGGAGGGGACTGTGCTGTGATAATGCAGTCTCTTGAATGGAAAGTAAGAGGAAAACAGGACGTTTCTTCAATAATTCAGTTCAGTTCCCCAGTGTGTCCAGCACAACTAAAATTGGGTGTACATATATAGAATAGTGCACTTTCAATGCCACTTATTTTTGCATTGTGGCTCAACTTCATGCCATAGCAAACTCATTATGAAAAGATATTTTTACTTAAAGATTATTAACCTCTAAGATCAGCAGCTCTAAATGAAGATGTTTTCTCTTATATTTGATAGTGACTGAATGAGACACATACTTCTTGAGAATACTATGTGATAAATATACTAGCATTGGTGTAGGATACACACACACACACACACACACACACACACACACATATATATATCACACACAATACACATATTTTGTAGAGATGGGGTCTTGCTGTATTGCCCAGGCTGGTCTCAAACTCCTGGCCTCAAGTGATCCTCCTGCCTTGGCTTCCCAAACTGCTGCGATTTTAGGTGTGAGCCACAACACCTGGCCTTTGTAGCATATAAAAAGGCTTATGTCACGTTTATGCCCTCAAGGAGCTGATATCCCAGTGAAGTAAGACAGGTATGTGAGTATCTGTCAGTTTAAAAGGAGGGTACTGAATTAGTTTAAATATGTAATGTGCTTAGAACATGAGGAGTAAGCACTATGTGTATTAGTTCCCATTCTTACTGCATTAGTGTGTGTTGAGGCACTATTTCTTGCATATCTTTCCTTAGATATCCCATGCATTTACACACACATATGTGTTTCTGTTCTTTACACAAATGGTAGCACAGTATATCCACTGCTGAATAACTCCCATTTACTCAGTTAATATATCTTGGGAGTTTTTTCATTTTAGTGTGTGAATCCTACTTTATTCTTTTTACCTGCTACATAGCATTCCATTGTGTGGATGAACCATACTTTTTTCTTTTCTTTTCTTTTCTTTTTTGTTTGAGACAGAGCTTCGCTCTTGTCGCCCAGACTGCAGTGCAATGGCGCCATCTCGGCTCACTGCAACCTTTGCCTTCCCGTTTCGAGCGATTCTCCTGCCTTAGCATCCCAAGTAGCTGGGATTACAGGTGCCCACACCATGCCCAGCTAAGTTTTGGAACCACACTCTTTTTTTTAACTTGTCTTCTATTGATGCCTTTTCAAGCTATTTACAATTTTTTTGCAATCACAAATAGCACTGTAATGAACAGCTTTGTAAAAAGTCTTTCTTTTATGTAAAGTATACCTGTGGGATAAATGTCTAGCACTGGAATTTCTGGATTAAAGAGTATGTATGTGCATTTAGAATTTGATTACCATGTTCTCAGGAAAGCAATAGGTGCAATTTGACAGGTTTCAGAGATCTTAGGGCCACTGGATTAAAAAACCCAGGAAACAACGCTTATTCATTGAGATTCTTGCCTTTAGATTTTTTTTCACTCTATACTGGACTTTGTTGAGTGGCTCAGTCTGAAGCACTGTGCTTATGGAATAATTTACCCAGCATCTGTCCTAGCCCCTAATACCAGGGACTGCCCAAGATATAAAGCAATAATAAAACCAGAGTACACATTTCTTCTGGCACCTTCCACAGAGAGAGAGGAGAACAGGTTTTGTTTTGTTTTGTTTTGTTTTTTTTCAGTGCTGTGGCTACTTGCCTTCTGGGTATCCTGAAATGTTGAAATACAATTCTAGAACATTTTTGTTCTTTTAAGTAAAGGGCAATTCAACAGAGCAATGCTGGGAAACCTAGGTAGAATTCACAATTTCCAATGAATACAAATAATTTTCAGTACCTGGACATATTCCCAGCCTGACAAAAATATGCTCCTTGATGAGCAAATTAGAAATACAGAAAAGACTTTGCAGATATTCCTTCTATATCACAGAGCTGGATAAGGAGAAGATAAGGTTGTTTTCCTGCTTATGAATTTTCATATCCTTTTGCTGCCCAGATCTGATGGTGGTTACAAGATCAATCACAGCAGCAAGCGTTGATGACTAATACAGTTATTGAGAGGAGTCTTTAATTTCCTGGAGGCAAACACCATTACTTGCCACTTCTACACCACAGACGGGAGTTGCCAGAACTACTGGGGAGTCAGTGATGGAAGAAATTATAAAACTGATGCAATTACTGAGAAAATGATGAAATGTCTCACAATGAAAGGCTTCAATTCCCTTCAATTTCAAGTTCTGTGATATGCATCAGTGTGGCCTTGTCCACAGTATTATTACTTCTCAGCTCTCTGTGGCAACTCACTCTCATTGTGGGAGAATATTTTGCATCAGGCAGTTCATTGTTACCCTTTCTCCTCCCACCTGGCCTCTTTTGTTTCTTCCAATATTTTTGCCTTGATTATTTCTTATTTGTGAAATTTAAGAGAGGTTTGTGAAGAAGTGAATCTTTCTCTGGTTCTAAACTGCTGTGGGACTTAGGGCAAATTACTTCCGCTCCCTGATACGGTTTCTTCTACCTGTGGCTAGATAAAAGGATCTCCCCTTTGTAGAACATAGGATCTTGGCCAAGGACTAGCCCCACAGTTGGCCAGTTTAGGACCTTGGGTGGGAGCCAGGACACTGTGGGAACTGGCAAGGAATTTGTAGGCCAAAAGTGGAAGTCGAGGATTGTCAGGGGCATGGAAAGCAGAGAAAGAGGATATGTTTTCTCCATCATTCCTTTCTAATAACTCGTCCTTTCTTACTAGTCTTTTAAGTAAAAGGACAGAGATGGAAGGGAAAGATTATACTTAATTAGGTACATCTATATACAACAGCCCCAAACACCTCAATTATCTTTTCACATTCAGCTGAGTTTGATGCCATTCTAGACAGCATCCCAACTTTAAAGACAAGAGTGAAATTTCTATAGTAAATACTTTCCAGCTCATTAGAGCTGGAAATGAGGCTCTAAACCAGGTCTAATAATAATACCAACAGTAACTACTACCTTTAATATTAATAATTTCCAAAGCATTTCCTGATATAACTTGTTTGAATCTCACAACTAATTTCATTTCAGTGTAGCTTTTGTTACATTTTAAAAACCACAATAGAATGGAAAACATTTTTTTCATTCTATTTTTTTTTTCTTAAACCACTGGTTCTCAACCTTGGATTCAATGGGGAATATGAAAACCCTGGTTCTCACCAGCGACATTGTGAATTATGTATTTGGTCTTTGTTTCTATTTCCTGTCATAGGGCTCTTAAAACCCTTGGAGTCTCTGGAATGATGTGTCTTTTGTATGCTAATGAGATGACTGGTGGCAGGATGCAGCTTGGTCACTGGAAAGACCATGGCATGATTAGAAGGTTGGGACTTTCATCCTTAACCCTCAGGAGAAGAGAGAAGGGCTGAAGGTTGAGTTGATCACCAATGGCCAATGACGTAATCAATGATGCCTACCTAATGAATCCTGCATAAAAACACAAAAGGACAGGGCTTGGGGAACGGCTTCTGGATAGCTGAACACATGGAAGTTCTTGAAGGGTGGTGCCTGGAGAGAACACAGAAGCTCCATGCCCCTTCCCACATACCTTGCCCTATGCATCTCTTCCACCTGGCTGTTCACCTTGGGAAAGAAAAGAAAGAAACTTTTTTTTTTTTTTTTTGAGATGGAGTCTTGCTCTGTCCCTAGGCTGGAGTGCAGTGGCACGATCTCGGCTCACTGCAACCTCTGTCTTCCAGGTTCAAGCAATTCTCCTACCTCAGCCTCCCGAGTAGCTGGGATTATAGGCACGCACTACAACGCTCAGCTAATTTTTGTATTTTTAGTAGAAACAGGGTTTCACCATGTTGGCCAGGATGGTCTTGATCATCTGACCTTGTGATCCACCCGCCTTGGCCTCCCAAAGTGCTGGGATTACAGGCGTGAGCCACTGCGCCCGGCCGAAAAATAAACTCTTTATATTAATTTTGCCTCAGTCTTTTTTTAGGTCGACAACCTGTATTCTTTGTAACATCATATATAATAAATGAGTAAATGTAAGTAAAGGATTTCTCTGATTTCTCTGAGCCACTCTAGCAAATTAATGAAACCCAAGGAGGGGGATGGTGGGAACCCTGATTTACAGTCAGTCGGTCAGAACCATAGGACACAAGCTGCGGCTTGCAATTAGTATCTGAAGTCGGGGAGAATCTTGTGGGACTGAGTCCTCGCTCTATGGGATCTCATGCTATCTCCAGGTAGACAGTGTTACAACTAAGTTGAATTCGACGACACCTTGCTGGAGAATCTGCTGGATAATTGACTAGTTGGTGGTGGGGAGAAATCCCCACACATTTTAGTTACCAGAGGTGAAGCATTCTGCATAATAGAGGAGTGTGGGCAAAACGCTTTGGTTTTCCCAGTATCTCAATACCACCCCACTCCACCAGCCTCAGATTTCATGTTTCTAGGTAGGAATTTTACAACTCTCAGGTAATTCTAACGTGCCACTAAGGTTGAGGATCATGGTGGCTTAAACAATACAAGCTGTAGGTGAAATGGTTAATGTCTTGGTGGCTCTCCCTCTTCCGTGTCACCTGTTATTTTTAGGAGTCGCCATGACCCGAGGTGCACTCCGCTTGAGCTCCCAAACAGGTCTATGACCTACGGGGGCCCCTGTCTCTGCCCTAATTCTCTGATCCTCATTTCCATGTTGGAGCGCCCCCTGCTGCTGAGTACCTGCTGGTGGAAGAAAGGCGGCCTCCTCTGCTGGCAGCTTCCTTCTCGCCAGACTTCTCTTGAACAGTTTCTTAGTGTCTGGAACTCACCCTTCAACCATGCGGCCACAGATCCTGACTGTCGGGCCTGGTAGGGAGCATAGTCCTAGCTTTCTCTGACCATCTCCCTCCTGTCTCATCTTGTTCCCATGCAAATGCCTTTCCTCCCCAAGCTTCAAAAAAGAAACACCTGGGCCAATAAAGGACAAAAGATTCCGCAGTGTGTGCATGTAGAGGGAGAGTGATGTGTCTCCACTAGTAGCAGCTAGCTAAAAATACTGTTTTAGAATTTCCAATAGTGTTTAAACAAGGTGGGACAGAAAATGTTAGAAATAGAAGCTGTCAATCATTTGATGTGAAGGTTGTTCATCAAACAATACTTAAAGAGAAATAGCTGTGTAGTGTTAGGCAAGTCCCTTCTCTGAGTCTGTTTCCTCCCTTGTAAAATGAGGAAATATAAAATTAAACTAGGCAAATTGTGAATCAAAATCAGACTGACAGATTTAAAAAGTTATTTTCAGGTCTAAATTCAAGGACTCAGGGAGTTTCTTTATCACAGCAAGGCCGCTACTGGCAAAACACACATTGTTCATGATGTAAAGTGTGTTGGCGAAGAGGGTAGCTCTGGGGATGGTACTTAGGAGCAGTGTGACGTTAAGCAAGTTCATTAACCTCTCTGTGCCTCAGTTTCCTTATCTGTAAATCTGTAAAATGGAGATGGCAACTACCTTTGTGTAGGACACAAAATATTAGCTGTTAATAGTAGTGCTATATATATATTTTTTTTCCTCCAAGACGGAGTCTTGCTCTGTCACCCAGGCTGGAGTGCAGTGGCACCATCTTGGCTCACTGCAACGTCCACCTCCCAGGTTCGAGCGATTCTTCTGCCTCAGCCTCCTGAGTAACTGGGATTACAGGTACACAGCACCATACCCAACTAATTTTTTTTTTTTTTGAGATGGAATTTCGCTCTTTTTGCCCAGGCTAGAGTGCAATGGCATGATCTTGGCTCACTGCAACCTCTGCCTCCCGGATTCAAGGGATTCTCTTGCCTCAGCCTCCTGTGTAGCTGGGATTACAGGCGTGCACCACCATGCCTGGCTATTTTTGTATTTTCAGTACAGACAGGGTTTCACGACGTTGGCTAGGCTGGTCTCAAATTCCTGACCTCAGGTGCTCCACCCTCCTCAGCCTCCCAAAGTGCTGGGATTACAGATGTGAGCCACCGTGGCCTGCTAGTAGTGCTAGTAGTTTTAATGTGATGTCCTCTCCAAAATTCATGTGGAAATTTAGTTTCCATTTTGGTGATATTAGGAGGTGAGGCCTTTCGGGAAGTGATTAAGTTGCTATAGAGCAAGCAATGGGCTTGCTACCCAACACCCATAGAAGCCAATACTGTGGCACTGGCTTTTGAGAAAAGAAAGGCCTTATTGTAAATCAACTGGTAAGGAGATCGGAGGCAATGCTAAAATCTGTCTCTCCAACCTGGCAGCTGGGGCAGATTTTATAGGCAGAGGGTAATAAGGCATGATCTGATTAGATCTTGCCATGAGATGATGCTGGGAGGTGTGATCTGACTGGATCATGCCATGGAGTGAGGCCAGGGCTTGATCTGATTGGATCATGGATCATGCCATGATGTGTTTGCTTCTTAATTCAGTTCTGGTTCCTTGGTCCAAGCACTTAGGTTCCACCTGTGGTTGCATGCTGGGTTCATCTGAGCATGATGAGGTTATATAACTTGCAACCTGGGGGTCCATGGCAATTGAAAAACAACTCACCATTTTATCACACAAAGTAGAACCTGATTGGGTTGGTTCTGTGGTTAAGAGTCCTTAAGGCTCTACCCTCATATATGTATGAATGCCCTTATAAAAGGGGCTTCAGAGAGAGTTTGCCTTCTTGCTCTCCTCTTCCTTCAGCCATGCGAGGACACAGTGTTCCTCCCACCTAAGGATGCAGCAACAAGGCACCATCTTGGAAGCAGAGACCGGGCCCCCACCAAACACCAAACCTATGGTGGTGGACTTCCCAGCCTCCAGAACTGTAAGAAATAAATTTCTGTTATTTGTAAACCACCCAGTCTGTGGTATTTTGTTATAATGGCACAAATGGACCAACGCAAGTAGCAACTGGGAAAGAAAATTAGAGTCACTAAAACTTTTTTTTTCATCACTTTCCAATTTTCTAGAATAGTGCTCCAGCATCATCCAGAAGCTTGTAACAAATGCGAGTTTTTGGACCCCACCCCAGACCCACTGAATCAGAATCTGTGAGGTCTAAGGCCCAGGGATTTTTTTTTTTTGAGGTGGAGTCTTGCCCTGTTGCCCAGGCTGGAGTGCAAAGACAGGATCTTTGGCTCACTGCAACCTCCGCTTCCCAGGTTCCAGCCATTCTCCTGTCAGCCTCCCAAGTAGCTGGGATTACAGGTACCTGCCTAATTCTTTGTATTGCCCGGCTAATTTTTGTATTTTTAGTAGGGAAGGGGTGTCACCATATTGGCCAGGCTGGTCTCTTGGCCAGGTTGGTCTTGAACTCCTGACCTTGTGATCTGCCTGCCTTGGCCTCCCAAAATGTTGGGATTACAGGTGTGAGCCACCATGCCTGGCCAGAATTTGTTTTAACAGCCTCTCCAGGGGATTCTTTTGCATGCTAAAGTTTTAGCAGAACTGTTTTAGAATTTTGCTCCTCAAAACGTTGTCCAAAGCTCAGCATCATAAGCATTTGAATTTATTAGACTTGCAGAATCTTGGGCCCCACTTTGGATCTGCTAAACTGTAATCTGTGTTTTAAGAAGATCCCCAGGTGTTTCCATGCTCAATAAACCTTGAGAAGCACTGCCCTAGAAATGTATCTCTAATATGATAGCCAATAAGCATACATGGCTATGAAAATTAAAATTAATTAAGATTAAATAAAATTCAACATATAGTTCCTTATTCACACTAGCCACATTTCGAGTACTCATGGAGCTAGTGGTTCCCATATTGGACAATACAGATTATAGAACATTCCCATCATCTCAGTAAGTTCTATACGACAGTGCAGCTTTACAATAATCATTACCATTATCTTTTATAACCATAGGGCATCTGGGAGGAGCAGATTGCCTGAGACAAAGTTGACAAGCTAATGTTTATAAGAGCCAGGCGGGTAAAGTAAATGAGTGAAGTAGGCCAATTATGAGAGAACCAGGAGCACAAACACAATAAGTGGCCAATGATACTCAACCTGCATGCTGGGGCTACAGTAGGAAGTGGTGGGGACTGTGGTAACCTAGAAAAAGCATGTTTTGATCCAGCCAGTAGTTACTAGGGAGGAGGCTAGGCCCAGGATAGGCTGGGCTAGGCAGTTCTATTTTTGTTTGAGGAGCTAGAAATTTGGATTTTTATATGATTCTTAAATTTTGATCACTAAATTAAAAATTAAAAAATGATGTACTGAGGTCAGGTGTGGTGGCTCACACTTGTAATCATTTTGGGAGGCCAAAGAGGGAGGATTGCTTGAGCCCAGGAGTTCAAGACCAGCCTGGGCAACACAGTGAGACCCTCTCTCTATAAAACATAAAAAAAAAAATTAGCCAGGTATGGTGGTTCATGACTGTAGTCTCAGCTGAGGTGGGAGGATCACTTGAACCCAGAGGTTGAGACTGCAGTGAGCTGTGATCGCAACACCGTATTCCAGCACAGGGGACAGAGGGAGACTCTGTCTAAAAAAAAAAAAAAAAAAAGCTATACATTATACACTGTACTGGCCAAGGAAACATTCCTGAAGACCTAATTTCACCTTGGTGTTGCAACCTAGAGATCACACTGGCCTGTTCTGCCTTGTGATAAAAGAAATACTTCAGCCAGATTAAATTTAAAGGAGTTTAACTGAGCAATGAATGATTCATGAATTGGGCAGATCCCAGAATCATAGCAGATTCACAGAGACTCCAGTGCAGCCACGTGGTGGAAGAAAATTTATAGACAAAAAAAGGGAAATGATGTACAGAAATTAGAAGTGAGGTACAGAATGGCTGGATTGGTTACAGCTCCACGTTTGCCTTATTTGAACACAGTTTGAACACTCAGCAGTCTATGAGTGGCTGAAGTATGGCTGCTGGGATTGGCCAACACTCAACCACTGTTACAGGTACATACTACTAAGTTAGGTTTTCAATTTTGTCCACCTATTAAGCTAGGTTTTGGTTTGTCCAGAAGGACTCAAATATACAAGTACGGAATCCTTCTCAGGTCATGTTTAGTTTGCTTTAACACTTGCCAAGGTCAGCTGTTTGTCTTGTTTATATCTTCCTTTCCTGCCTCCTTTTCTTCTTTCTCCTCGTTTTGATCTTGTCTTTGCTTTCCCTTCCCTTTTCTTCTTCTCTTCTTCCTCTTCTAATTTCTTCTTCTCTTCCTCCTCTTCTAATTTCTTTCATTCAGTAAGCATTTATTGAATGTGCCAGGCACTGTGGTAGGGACTCAGGATAAAAAGGTGAACCAATATTGTCCCTACCCTCAAAGAGCCCATGGTTTAGTGGGAGACTCGGACATGCATGTAGATAATGACAGGGCAATTTGAGAAGTGCTATAGTAGAAACATGTTCAAAGCCTTATAGAGTGGTAGATAAAGGAGCAAGCCAACTTTGTGGGGGAGGAGTCAGAGAGGTCTTCATGGAGGTATGGATATCTGCACTGGCTTTTGAAGAATGCATAGGAGTTCTCCAGGATGAAGAGCTAGGATGAGAGGCAAGAGGGTATTTTTAGTGGAAGGAACAGCGTGGAGGCTTCACAGCACTTAGTGTGTTTGGAAAGTGAAAGTTTCTAGGTGGCTGATGTGTAGGGCATGTAGAGTTGCACATTAGACTTCCTTGTTCTTAAAAGTCTGCCAGCTAGCATCTCCCCACTGCTGTTTAAGCCACCTCACCGCCTTTCCGCAGGCTCCTTTCACTGTGGATTTGAGGCTCCCGGATCCACCATCTTCCTCTTGGCTCCTCTCTTCACCTTACCTCTGCTGTCTCTCTTTTTCACTCCTTCCCTCCCACTAAGATCTCCCTCCATCCACTTTAAATTCTTATCACTCAGAGCAGTTCAGAAATCCTTAAACCCCCACTCCCACAGTCAATTTCAGTGAGTGAAGTAATCTAGTGTTCAACTCCACCAGAGGGAGAAAAAAGATGCTGAGATTGTTAGCCCACCTCCTAGGAAGGTGGTTTAAATATCAGTGACTCTGAGGACCTTATTTGAATGCTGATTCAAACTGTTATAAAACCAAGGTAATTTATGAGACAATGCAAATCTGAATACTGACTGGATATTATTGATCAACATTTTAAGGTGTAATAATGTTATTGTGATTATGTTAAAACAGAGTCTTTATCTTTGGAGATAGATCAGATGTTTACAGGTGAAAGGATATAAGGTCTGAGGTTTGCTTCAGAATAATACAGGAGAGGAGGCGGAGTGGATGGGGGTACAGATGAAATGAGATTGGTAGAGAATTGATGATTGTTGAACCTGGGAGATGGATACTTAAAGGTTCATCATACTAGACTCTACTTCTAAATATGTTTGCATATGTGTTATGCTTGAAATACTCCATGTTATTGAATTATGTTCCCCTAAAAGGTAGGTTGAAATTCTAGTCCCCTCTCACTTCTGAATGTGACCTGATTTGGAAATGGGGTCTTTGCAGATGTAATCAAGTTAAGATGAGGTCATTAGTGTGTGCTCTAGCTCAGTATAACTGGTATCCTTAGAGGAAAACCCCATGTGAAGACAGAGACACACAGGAGAAGCCATGTGATGACAGAGGCAGAGACTGGAGCGATGGAACTGCAAGCCAAGGAATGTCAAAGATTGATGGCTACCATCAGAAGCTGTGATGGAGCAAGGAAGCACTCTCCCTTTGAAGGAGCATGCCAACACCTTGAATTCTAGGCTCCAGAACTGAGACAATAAATTTCTTTTAGTTTAGGACAGCACAGTGGCTCACGCCTGTAATCCTAGAACTTTGGGAGGCCAAGACAGGTGGATTGTCTGAGCTCAGGAGTTCAAGACCAGCCTGGGCAACATGGTGAAACCCCTGCCTCTACAAAAAATACAAAAAATAGCTGGGCGTGGTGACGTGCACCTGTAGTCCTAGCTACTAGGGAGGCTGAAGAGGGAGGATTGCTTGAGCTTGGGAGGTCGAGGCTGCAGAGAGCTGAGATTGCACCACTGCACTCCAGCCTGGGTGACAGAGAGAGACCCTGTCTCAAAAAAAGAATAAATAAAAAAATTTCTTTTGGTTTAAATTGCTTAGTTTGAGGTTCTTTGTTATGGTAGCTCTAGGAAACTAATATACTCTATCATAAAAAATTAAAAAAAAAGATTAACTACTTTCTTCCCTTAAATTCTTTTTCTTCTACTTTTTCTCCTTCTTTTTCTCTGCTTCCTCTAAATAATCTAAACACCTTTATTATGTGTCCACTTTGGGTATGATTCTCTGTTCCTTTTTTTTTTTTTTTGAGACAGGGTCATAGCTCTCTGTTGCTGAGGCTGGAGTGCAGTGGTGCAATCATAGTTCTCTGCTGCCTCAACCTCCTGGATTCACTCAATCCTCCTGCCTCAGCCTCCCAAGTAATGGGGGCCACAGGCATGCAACACCATCCCCAGCTAATTTTTGTATTTTTTAAAAAAATAGAGATAGGGTCTCATTATGTTACCCAGGCTGGTCTCGAACTCCTGGGTTCAATAATCCTCCTGACTTGGCCTCCCAAAGTGCTGGTATTATAGGCATGAGCCACCACACCCAGCTTGCTCTGTTACTTTGAATAAGGAGGATGACACAGAACTGAAAATCCAAAAGTGAGAGGTTGATGGGGAGATAAGGAAAGAGGGATTCCTAGAAAACTAGACAAAGGCATAGACAAGGACCTTCAACTCTACACAGCCTCACCAGGCCTCTTGCATGTCCTGAATAAGCCATGCTCCTTTAAGCCATTGTTAGTTCCTCTAGGGGTCATGAGACCTGGTTTTTGGTCCTAGCACTGCCATTTTCTAACTCGGAGATGGTGGACAAGCTGTTACATACAGAAGACTTGTTTTCTCCTCAGGAAAGTGAGGGAGATGAGTTACATGAGGAAGCCTTCCTTACTTCTCTTACACTGGCTCGGGGGCTTCTTCAGCCAGCACCTGCTCGAGCGTGCATCACACTGTCTTGTCCTCGGCTATCATCTGTAGCTATGGCAAGCCTGGGAGCTCTCCGAGGTAGGAAGTGTATTGTTCACCACTGGATCTCCTCTCTGAGCACCTGGCTTTGTAACGTAGCAGATGCTTAATGAAAGTAGCCAACATAACCACATTGTATTTATGGTAAATCTATACAAACATTTGGTAAAAATTCTCTTTCAGAGGACTAGAGAAGAAGTCATACATCTGTGTGTATCTGTTTTAACTCTTTACTCTGGGCTCTGCTAGGGACTGTCCTTCCACATTCCTATTTGGAGATCAGTCTCGGAGACATCCCCCTCCTTACTCCCAGCACCAGGGCTTCCACCCTAACCGTGCTATGGCGTTGGTTATACATTTGCTGCAATGCCTAGAACTGTGCTGAGGACAACTAAAGCGCTTGTCCAGGTTAGACTTTGTGCTTTGTAGTGCTGAGGGTTAAACTTTACAACTGGTTTCAGAGAGGAAACAAGAAAGTAATACAGTACAATGGGTGTTTAACAAGAACTTGGAAGAAGGATTTTTCTTTGCTCAAGGAAAGACATCAGCAGTCTAGATATGCATGTACAGTTGAAGCCCTGGAGAAAAATGATCCTGGGAAGCACTTCAAACAAATGCATGCTGG
The DNA here is from genome assembly GCF_009828535.3 of Hylobates moloch. Lineage (NCBI taxonomy): Eukaryota > Metazoa > Chordata > Mammalia > Primates > Hylobatidae > Hylobates > Hylobates moloch. Next base: position 62,961,555 of record NW_026652278.1, on the reverse strand, counting down.
TTTCTGCAAAGCATGGAATGAAAGTTTTCCTTAGGAGTGATTCCATTTCAGAAAAAACAAGAATTTCAGGATGCAAAGTTACCCTATGATAAATGTATAATCTGATATTATAGTGATTTTAGCAGAATGCACATCAAGATTTTAGCATTTGGGCAAACTTGTCTTACAAAAAGCCCGGCCCTTTGGAGGCCGAGGCAGGCGGATCACTTGAGCCCAGAAGTTCGACACCAGCTTGGGCAACATGAAACTTCATCTCTACAAAAAATACAAAAATTAGCCAGGCGTGGTGGCACGCACCTGTAGTCCAAGCTACTCAGGAGGCTGAGATGCAGTGAGCTATGATTGTGCCACTGTACTCCAGGCTGGGCAACAGAGCAAGACCCTGTCTCAAAAAAGTAAAATAAAATAAACGCCCCCCCCCCCAGCCATCTCTTTACAAGGTGATTGCTAAGATCTAAGCTTCTCTGCTTAGAATTTTTTATTCCACTTTCAAAGCTTCCCAAAGTAGGTTCTACCTAGATGAAAAGTTGATAGACGACATGATAAGGAAGTGTAAAGGTTTCTCCCTCCCGCAAAATATTTATATGATCTCCAGAAAAAAAATCTTCACGTCTGTAAACTCTGGTCACGTTTCTTTAGAAGGCCACAAGATGGCAGCATAGGGCTAATAGTAGCAGAAGACTCCACCTAGAAAGCATTTCCAAGTAGCTGTGATGGTGCAAAAAGACTCCAGATCTGGTTGTTTCTATAACTCTACGGTGTGGTCTGCTATTATTGTTGTCCACTGCAGACATTTCATGAATAAAACCTAGCAGGGCTTGAAGAAATCTTAAACAATCTAGCAATTCTGCAATTGCCCAGGCCAGTGCTGTCAGTGCAGAAGAGAAATACTTTTGTTCCCAAAGGGAATATGTGTGTGCCAAGAATCTGAAACTTTTTGCTATCTGAAAGCATTGTGGCCAGAAGTAAGATGATGTGGAAGCTTAGATGAACATTTTAGGATGTTATGAAATAGGTGATACAACACTGAAAATATGTTAAATATCACTAAATGATGTTATAATGAATTGTCACTAGATAGTGGCCTTCAACAAGGTAGCAATATGTCTGTTTTGTTGACCACCATATCCTTAGCATACAAAAATGTTGCCACAGTCTGGGCATGGTGGTTCATGTCTGCAATCCCAGCACTTTGGGTGGCTGAGGTGGGAGGATTGCTTGAGCCCAGGAGCTCAAGACCAGCCTAGGCAACATAGTGAGACCTTCCACCTCTACAAAAAAATTAAAATATCAGCCAGGCATGGTTGCATGCCTGTATTCCCAGCTACTCAGGAGGCTGAGGTGGGAGGATCACTTGGGTCCAGGAGGTTGAGGTTGCATCGAGCCATGATCACGCCACTGCGCTCAGCCTGAGCAACAGAGTGAGACAGTGCAGTGGCATGATCATGGCTCATGGCAGCCTCAGCCTCAACCTCCCGAGTTCAAGCCATCCTCCCCCTTCAGCCTCCCTAGTAGCTGGGACTACAGATGTGCACCACTGCACTCCAGCCTGGGTGACAAAGTGAGACCCTGTCTCAAAAAAAAAAAAAAAAAAAAGAAAAGAAACGTTGCTATACACTGATTACCTTTTCTACCACCAAATCATGATCTTATAGTTACTTTTGGAGAATGGCCTGAGAAGGAGCTGTTGCTGGGCTATATTCCCCTTCTCCCTCCTCCCAGCCTCATTTCCCCTGCCACCTCGAATATTCTCAGTATAGATATGCTTTCTATGCCAAGGATCTATACTAGTTTCCCAAAGTGTGATCAGGACAGCACTGCATCTCAGTTGTTTTAAAAAGTGTAGATTCTTAGGCTCACCCCACATCTACTGAATCAGAATCTCCAACAGTGAGGTCCAGGGATTATGTGTTTAATAAGCTCTCTTAGATGATTCTTCTAATGTTTGAGAACCTCTGATGTAAGAAGAACCTTCTACAGCCTTGGAGCCTGGTGGGTCAAGGAAGATACTTCCTCAAATAGCCTGTGAGGTAAGAAAAGAGTGAGGAGTGAAAGTTTAGATCACAATAGACACATGTATCTTAGAATCAGTCAGTTAAGCCCAGCTACCCCTAATATCTCCCAAAGTGGATTCTGAACCATTACATTGTCAATGAGGAGCAGAAAGTGATGTGAGTTAGTTACTGTTATCTTTCAGGCTGCATTTTGCTTTGTATCAGTTATTTTTAATGCTGGAATGTGGGGCAAGATGGGTAAAATGGGGAAGGGGTAGATAAATCTTAAAATCTAACAGAGTTATAAACTTTCCAAAAAGTAGATATTAAGACTATATACCCTCAACTTGAAATTTATTAGCCTCTTTCCTTTGAAATTACTATCTTACCACCATGATGCTCAATTGTTTCAGTAAGGATGCTCCCAAGAGTCAATTTCAGCTGCAGTTTTAGGGCCTAATAACTGATTTGGTAGAAAGTTAGAAAGCCAGAAATTGAATAGCAAATTCAATTTAGTAGCAACTAGTAATCAAAGAAAAGCAAACCAAACAAAACTGAGTGTGTTTGCCTAGTAAATGAGCAAAAAATAAAAAAGGGGGAAAAAAAAAGCTGTAAGTGATAATACTCAATGTAGATGAGGGTTCCATGATTCCAGTTTTCTTATACATTCTTGGTGGCCCTAAACATGGGTGTAATTCTTTAGCAATGCAATTTAGAAATACATATTTAGAGCCATAAACATGTTCATATCCTCTGCCTTAATATTTGCATTCTTGGAACTATAGAGCTAGGACTAAAGGAATGACACGAATTATGGAAAAAAGCTTGTATCATAAAGATACACATAACAACATTACATGCAAAGTAAAAAAGGAGTTTAAGTGTGCAACAGTTGATTTCTTAAATTTGATGCAGCTACTTTGTAGTCTACTATAGAGCTGTTAAAAACAATGATTATGTCTCCAGAGACAGAACCAAAAAGGAAAAATAAAAAAAAGCATGATTATGAAGGCAAAGGAGCAGCAAAAAGCCCATAAGATAACTTTAATGAAAAATACAAAATATATGATGTTATCTTTTGTGCATCTCTCTATGTTTGAAATAGTCAATGATTTAATGATTTAATTTGTAATTTTGTAATTCTTATTTTTTGAAATGATTAGCCATAGTGTTAAGAATTTTTTTGGGGGGGGTGCTGGGGGCGATGGCTCATGCCTGTAATCCCAGTGCTTTGTGAGGCAGAGGCAGGAGGATCACTTGAACTTAGGAGTTACAGATCAGCCTGGGCAACATAGCAAGATCCCATCCATACAAAAAAGAAAAAAATTAGCTGGGCATGGTAACGCATGTCTTTAGTTCCAGCTACTCTGCAGGCTGAGGTGGGAGGATGGTTTGAGCCCAGGAGCTCAAGGCTGCAGTGAGCTGTTATTGTGCCACTGCACTCCAGCCTTGGCAATTTTTTTTTTTTTGAGACAGGGTCTTGCTATGTTACCCAGGCTGTACTGAAACTCCTGAATGCCAGTGATCCTCCCACGCCAGCCTCCTGCCTTAGCCTCCTGAGTAGCTGAGACTACAAGCATATGCCACCATCCCCCTAATGATTTAATTTTTAATATAACCATATATTAGACAATATAAATATAGGAAAGATCAATATGTTAAGGTGCTGGATTATGGATGATTATTTTCTCTATTTCCCAAGTTTTTTGTAAGTCAGAGTCCCAGCTATCTCCTGTTTGTCTTTCCAGACCCACTCCATGTCCTGTTCTCAGACACAGAGGTTGAGTAGTTGCATTTGGCCAACAGGGAGGCCTAACTGGGGAGCAGAAGAAGGGAGATGAGTGAGGTGGTGTATTATCACCCCAGCTCCCTCCCAGAAGGATCACCTTGCCCTGGTTGTGTCCTCTTTAGCAATGCAATTTAGGAGTATATATTTATTCTTCCTCAGGGGCAGCTCTCGCCTCAGAACGTTCTCCTTCAGGAATCTGGAGGCTGCCCTCTCCCTTCTTAGGGGTGATGGCATCTCAGTGTCCCTTGTGGTTTCTTTATACTCTCCCTATACCTTTGTAGTCTTTTTATTAAATCTGAATAGAATTGTTCTAAATTGACTGTGCTTTCTGTTTCCTGCTGAGATCTTGACTCATATAAGAAGTCTGATACTTTTATCTTTTAAAAAATGTAGACAGCATCTGCCAGAACCTGTGACATTGCAGCCTGAAGAGTCATGACAAGAAAATGTTACAGCTTTGTGGTAGATTTTAGCTGGAAAGATGAAAACCTCCCTATTTCCCCAGTAGCCAAACATTACCCTCACTGAGAAATCCTCAAATGTAGTAGTAATAATAATAGAGAGTGAAAAAGAGCAACTAAAAAACTGAGATGTGAAGATACGGCCTAGCCTGTAACAGGTTGGATGTTTTATAGAGACAATCTTGAGAAAAATGGTTTAAGTGTTATTTTTTAAAAAAGAAGTTTAAAAAGCAGTGGGGAATTTCTAAGAATTGACTTGTTTGAGAAGTCATAAGGTAAAGGAACACTTTTCCTTCTGGCTCTTCCTTTTCCCTGGAAATGGAATAGACTGAGGTGGGAGTGAGTGTGCTTCCTTTTTCTAGGGTATTTGTGTAGGCTGTGCTTCTAGGACTGCTGAACTGCAGTGATTTCTTGTGCCCAATTCCTGATACCTGAACAAAGGGCTGACTGACCCCTGCTAATTCTGGATGACGGGTTAAGATTCCTGCTTTAGAAAGTCTCACATATACAAGAGTTTTTTTTTTTTTAATGAAGCATTTGTTTTTGGGAAATCAAAAGATTAGAAACAACTTTAATGGTCTTCAATAGGGATTTGGTTAAATAAATAATGATCTATTTATTCTGAGGCAGTGAGCTCTACCTGCAGCTGGCATTTGAGTTAGCAGAGGCCACTTTTAATGAGCAAACTCTTCATGCAGAAAGATAGTGTATACCTTTAAATAACAAAAGCAGGGTTCAGAACATTTTGAATAATATGCTAACATTTGTGTACAATATGTATATGTTCTTGTATGTGCATAAAGAATACATTGAAATAAAAAGTGAGAAACTGATAACTGATGGCCTTTGGGAAGGGGACCTCGGTGGCAGGAGGACAGGGGTGAGAGGGAGCCACTGTGATTTTTGAACGATGAGAATATATTACCTATTCAATAAGCAAATTAATATTATTTAATAACAAAAATCACTGCTTTGTCTTGACATGAAATAAGATTCTTGGTGTTTTAATTCTTGACTGTTTTTCAAGTATACCTAGCTTTTCTGGAGTATATCTTTATCTTTTTTAATTTTTTTGAGACACAGCCTCGCTCCATCACCCAGGCTGGAGAACAGTGGTGTGATCTTGGCTCACTGCAACTGCTGCCCCCGGGGTTCGAGTGATTCTCCTGCCTCAGCCTCCCAAGTAGCTGGGACTACAGGTGCCCGCCACCACGTGCAGCTAATTTTTGTATTTTTAATAGAGATGGGGTTTCACTATGTTGGCCAGGCTGGTCTCGAACTTCTGACCTCAAGCCACCGGCCTGCCTCAGCCTCCCAAAGTGCTGGGATTATAGGCATGAGCTACCATGGCCAGCCTTGGAGTATTTCTTGAAAACGAGACCGAACATAAATTAGTTGCTTATATCTATTTAAATTTATTTGTGTGTATGTTCTTAAATCTATGTGTGTGCATGTGTGTGGAGTGTGTGTGTGTGCGTGCTGAGGAGTGTGTATATTCCAGGAAACCATTAAGGACTGGAGAAGTTTCTAGCCAAGGAGGTCAATGTGTGAAAGTACCAGAAATTGCTATTCTTTTCTGTGGGAGTGTGTAAGGCAGCCTAACTGGTCTTATGGAGTCATGCTGGGCAGTAGAATGAGACAAAGTTGAAAAGATGTTAGGGCCAAATTATGAAGGGCCTTGTGAATGAAACTGGGAAGGTTGGCCTTTACTCTGCCAGCCATCTACTGGACGTCTGCGGGCAGGAGAGAGAGGTGGTCAGAACGGTGTCTAGAAAGAGGCCATGGTGGTTGGGCGTGGTGGCTCACGCCTATAATCCTAGCACTTTGGGAGGCCGAGACAGGCAGATCACCTGAGTTCAGGAGTTCGAGACCAGCCTGGCCAACATGGTGAAAACTTGTCTCTACTAAAAATACAAAATTAACCAGGCGTGGTGGTGCATGCCTGTAATCCCAGCTACTTGGGAGGCTGAGGCAGGAGAATCGCTCGAACCTGGGAGGCAGAGTTTGTGCCACTGCACTCCAGCCTGGGCACCAAGCGCAAAACTCCTTCTCACAACAACAACAACAACAAAAAAAAAAAAAAAAAGAAAGAGGCAATGGTGATAGTGACTAAACAGCCTTACCCAGTCCAGGGATGCCAGGAGAGAAGGCTCCTCCAAGTCTTTCCTTTCAAGGATAGAATATCTCACATTCAGGGGTCATTGACACATATCATGCAGTTGATGTATATTTTTTAAAAAGTGTTCAGAGCTGAACCTGGAATGATGAATGTTATACAGGCTGGGGAATTATACTGTAAAACCAATCATGAGCTATATATAATAGGCACCAAAAAAAAAAAAAAAAAGGCCTAGATCAGAGAGAATGTCAGAGCAGCTGCTGTTAGCCTCTCAGAGACGGCCTCATGCAGTCCCAAGCACATCCTCAGCTAGAGTCAACTCTGGGCAGCTTTGTACATCAACTCCCAGGGAACTTGTTCCTGCCTTTATCCAGCTCAGAGAGACAAAAGAGCAAAGAACATTCCACTCCTTCAATAACATGAGTCAAATGGCCTTTTTTTATCCCTGCCCAGTGGCTCCCTTGAGTTGGTTGCAGATACCTCTATGAGGGACCCATTCTGGCGAAAGGGGAAGAGAATACCAGCATGTGATCTCATCTTCACTTCCTCATCTGTAAACTAGCTGTGGTCTGTTTTGGATGTTAAATGAATGAACACTCATCACAGTGACTGACCTGTGGTTAGAACTTAGAAAATGGCAGTGACTGCTGACAATGCCATGAGGTAGAAGTAATTATTACCACTTAGTGGATAAGGAAATTAAGGCTCAGAGAGGTTATGCAAACTGCCCAAAGTTACATAGCAAGAAAGGGAAGGAGCCTATATTTGATGCTTGGTTGCTCTGACTTCAAAGCGTCTGTTTTTCCTATTCCTTCAAATTACTTCACAAATAAACTTGCAAACCTGGTTTCAGGTTACATCTTAACATGCTCAAGGGCTGAAAAGCTTTGTTTACAACAGCAGATACAGTATAACTACAGAGAAAGGAGAAACTAGGTAAGCATTTCCAGGAATTGCACCCCATCCGCTGGCAAGTGGAGCAAACAATCACAGTGTGCAGGAGAGGATTCTGGAAGGATTTGGGCCATTCTGATGTATTGAGATAAAATGATCTTAAAAAACATTCATGTCCTTTCTTGGTATCTTTGTGTTAATGGAACTCATGAGATTTCTCGGATGTATATAAACCAGGAAGAACTAGTGAAACGTTAACCAGCCTCTTGACAGCGTCCCACTTAATGATATCTTCACAGTGATAACTTGGGAAGAAATTTTTTATTATAGTGAGGAGAGTCCTCTAGAGCAGAAATAAACTATAGCCACAGGCCAAATCCAGCCCACTGTTTTTGTACATAAAGTTTTATTGGAACACAGTCACACTCATTTGTTTACAGATTATCTATGGCTGCTTTTGTGATACACAGGCAGAGTTGAGTAGTTGCAACAGAAACCATATGGCCTGCAACACCTAAAATATTTACTGGTTGACCTGTAGAAAAAGTTGCTAACTAATCCCTGCACTAGAGGTGGGTACCAAAGTTAAGTGCAGCATTTCTGTGCTCCAACATCCTAAGCACAGGTTATTGCAAAACACTAGCATTCTGTCTCCAGTGATGTATATGTCTTTACATCTGGAAGACAAATAGCTTTCAGAGGGACACTGTGTATATTCATCTCTTGGAATGACTTGCGGTGTCAGATAAAATGTGTCTAGAGTTCGTGTGCTGAACAATTTTTTTTTTTGAGACTGAGTCTTGCTCTGTTGCCCAGGCTGGAGTGCAGTGGCACAATCTCGGCTCACTACAACCTCCACTGCCCGGGTTCAAGAGATTCTCTGGCTTCAGTCTCCGAGTAGCTGAGATTACAGGCATGCATCACCACGCCCAGATAGTTTTTGTGTTTTTAGTAGAGACGGGGTTTCACCGTGTTGGCCAGGCTGGTCTCAAACTCCTGACCTCAAGTGATCTGCCTGCCTTGGCCTCCCAAACTGCTGGGATTACAGGTGGGACCCACCGTGCCTGGCCTGAACAAATGTTTTGATAATTGTGTCTCAAATGAATATGTTTGGGAGGGAAATATATTCCCCAAGAGTCTTTGTAGACCTATGTTATGTAGGAGGTTTTATTAGAATAAAAATTAAAAGAACAAAGGGGGCTCTGAGATCCCTGGGGTGGGGACCAGGAGATTTATGAGTTCAGCAGACAGGAGCTGTGCCCTACCTCAGCCCCTGAGTGAGAAGCTTGTCAGCCCTAGTCTCTTCTCCACCCTGACCTCAAGCAGCAGAAAGCATCACAAGCATAAAGCCCACAGGCTACGTCCTCTGTCACTGGATTCTTCTAAATAGTCTGAGATATGAATGGAGAACTGGCCTTGCTCACGCATGCCTCCCTTGGCAGCCCAGCACCAGACAAAGCAGCTAAGGTAAGACTAAGTCCATCACAACCACTCTGGGCTGCGAGAGCCTGTCTCAGGACCTAGGATCCGAGGCGAGGGAAGGGAATGGATATTTTTAAGAGCATGTGTGTGGGATGGTGGGAAGGAAACAGAAATAATTCATTTCCTGGGGCTTCTAGTCTATGAGCTTGGGTGAGCTTGACTGACCAACTTCATGCAGATTGGGAAAGAAACTAGTTATTGGAACAAGAACTGAAAGCTCTATGTTTTCTTCATCAGTGCTTCAGATAGAACAGGATATCTGTTTTACCTGAAAATTCCAGTGTCAGAGCCTCTGTCTCTCTCACCCCTGCAGGAGCTAAGACTTAGGTATTATTATTAGTTGTTTGCACTCTAGTATGTAGAAAGAGCCTTAGACCAGATGTTTTTGGGGACATGGGCATACTGGGAAACAAGACTCCAGAAATGGGCATTCCCTCCAGAGGGGACTTGAAATGCAAGCTTTACACTGGTTGTAGGCCAGCCCTATCTCTCACTTCCTTTTTCTACTGCCTCACTACACAACAGTGCCTCCATTAACGAAACCTCTGAGGATGAAACTCCTTTACAATGAACATGTTGAGTTAAAACAGAACAACAGCTTCATAAATCACGCTAAACAGTGCTGCAATATAGCAGATGGTTGAGCTGCAATATTCCTGCAGATCTATGCAGTCAGGGCACAGATCTCTTCAGGCACAGTTTTGCTTCATCCCCAAAGTTGCAGGAAAACAGAGTTTACCCTCTGTTTCCTACCCCTTCAGATGTCTGAGACCTCTTGTTTTCTGATCCTCACAATCACAAAATTCGCTCAACAATATTACTTATTGAAGGCCCATTAAATAGCAGATAAGGGGATTTTGTGGTTTTACACATGTGTGCACACACACACAGACATTAAGCAAATATTTCACACTAAAATATCACAAAGCTTGATGCGTTGTGAAGAAAAAGAGTAAAATGGTATGAAATTACATAAGAAGGAGGACTGATCAGTTTGATGGGGAGGGAGACATTGGAACATGTACAGAATTCCTAAGGTGGGAAAGAGTTTGGCCTCTTCAAGAACTAAAAGAAAAGAAAGTACATTTGGCTAAAGAATGACGGGGAGAGGCCCAGTAATTATGCCATGCAGGATCATGGAGAGCTATGGGGTCATGCTAGCGATTCTAGTCTTTATTGTAAAAGCACATGGAAATCCCCAGAAGAGTTCTCAGGAGGAAGGTTATAAGACCAAATGTGCATTTTAAAAGAAAAATTTATTTTATGGAGAACAGATTGGAGGGGAGGAAGAGTGGATTGGAGGAGATAATTAAGAGGCCGAGAAGTAGTTGAGATGAGAGGTAGTGTTGATTTGGACTGGGTGGTGGTAGTAAATATGGAACAAAGTGGATTCTCAGCATATTTAGGGACAAACTCAATGGCACTTGGGTTGAATAGGAAATGGGTTAAGGAATAGGGAAATATCAGGATCATTCCAAGTGGGTGTGTCCTGCTCCATGGCTGGAAATGCCACATACTAGAATGGATTTGGGACCTGGATTTAGAAGGGAAGGATAATTGTAAATTCAGCATTCCTACAGATTAACTGATTACAATTTGCAAAAAATTCACTTCAGTCTATTTATGTTTAAAACCTTTGAACACTGATCAGAAAGTTGCAGGATTTAATTTCTACTAAAGGAAGTAGGTAGAAAAACATTTGGGAGAAGGGGACCTTGATATTATAACTTCCTCTGCCTTCGAAGAGGGGTCTGATTGCAGGCATGTTGAGGCACAGGGACAAGGCTGAATTGCTGTGTAACATAAAAGAATGAAAAAGTTGGGGTCTTGAGAGAAAATCCTCAAGACAGTTCATCATGTGAGGTTGGGTCAGAAAAAGCTGGCTTGAGGGGATGCACAGGAGGGTTGGTAGTGGGTAAGAGAACTCTGGAGAAGAGAAATGTGGAAAGAGGAGTGGAAATGGTTTCCTCTGAGAAGAGTGCACTGCAGAACCTCTTCCACATCCACCCCCACCCCTTCCATGGATTTTTCTTTGCTCACCATGGAGAGAGCTAAACCTTGAGTTGCATGGAGGCCAGATGGAAAGTGAACATCCTCAAGGAGACAAAGGTGGGGGTGACCCATGGAGGCAGAGGTCTGTTTGTACTTGCCTCCTGGTTCAGTGCTAGAAGACAAAGAATGGGAAGAAAAGGTAAGGAAAAAATATGGAAAGGGAAGGAAGGGTACATAGGCTGTTGTCCTCTGCCCTCTTTTATATTAAAACTATTCTAGGTGGGGGATACTCAACATTACAATAAATTATACTAAGGCAAAGATTAGTGACCTTCAAAAGGAGAAAAACATGTTAAGCCCCTCCTTTCTCTCCCACTTTTTTTGGGCATTCTAGGGGTGAAGTATGGACGTGTGCTGACATATATTCATTCATTTCTTCATCAAAAATTTGAGTCCCTTCTCTGTGGTATGTAGGGGCACAAAAATGAGAGATATGATCCCTTTACACCTTCTTGGGGAGTTTACCATTTAGTGATAAGAAAGGCAAACAGGCGGAAATAGTGCAATGTGAGCCTTGCTACAATAGGAAATGGGAGAATTAAAGGGGCTTCCGGAGGCTGAGCACTGTAGCTCAGGCCTGTAATCCCAGCACTTTGGGAGTCTGAGATGGGAGGATCCCTTGAGCCAGGAATTTGAGACCAGCCTGGGCAACATAGTGAGACCCTGTCTCTACAAAAAAAATTAGCTAGGTATGGTGGTGTGCACCTGCAGTCCAAACTACTCAGGAGAATGAGGTGGGAAGACCAATTAAGTCCAAGAGGCCGAGGCTGCAATGAGCTGTGATTGCCACTGTACTCCAGTCTGGGTGACCAGAGCAAGGCCCTGCCTCAAAAAAAAAAAAAAAAAAAGAAAAGAAAAAGAAAAAATATAAAAAATAGGGTGGCTTGCTTTATTTATTTATTTATTTATTTATTTATTTATTTATTTGGAGATGAAGTCTTGCTCTGTCCCCCAGGATGGAGTGCAATGGCACAATCTGGGCTCACTGCAACCTCCACCTCCTGGGTTCAAGCGATTTTCCTACCTCAGCCTCCTGAGTAGCTGGGACTACAGGTGTGCACCATTATGCCCAGATAATTTTTGTATTTTTAGTAAAGACAGGGTTTTTCCATGTTTGCCAGGCTTGTCTTGAACTCCTGACCTCAGTTGATCTGCCCACCTCGGCCTCCCAAAGTGCTGAGATTACAGGTGTGAGCCACCGCATCCTGCCTAAGGGGTGGCTTCTGAATCAGCCTGGGAGATTTTGCAGGAATGCTTTCCCTAAGAAGTGGGACTTGAAAGAATATGAGTTTTCTCAGCAGACAATGATGGGGTGAGAGGGGGTGATATCTATAACTTTTGGAAGCCAAAAAAATTTTTTTTTGAATGGGGCTGATTTAAGCAGAAACTCATAGGAACTTACTGGAAGGATACTGAATAGTTTGTAGAATTGCCAAGAAGGCTGCGAAATCAGTTTTGGGAAGTAGAACAGCAGTAAGTTAGGGTAGGCAGAGTCCAAGATCACAGCAGAATGATGCTACAAAATTAGTCTCGTGCAGACCCTACTGTTTGTTGCTGAACAGCTGTAAACTCTAGTTGCAGCTCTGGCCCTGGCAATCCCTGTGAGTGTCATTGTTGCCTCTGCCCACTGCAAGGACAGATTTCTATCCTACCTGCTTTTTGTATTATTAATAATAGCTTTTGATTGAAAGTTGGGGATGGGCACATCTGATTGGCTGAGCCTAGGTCACATGCTGCCTCCTCAGCTGCAAGGGAGGCTGAGACAGCAAGTATGTGACTTTTTCAGCTTCTACGCTGGGAGTGGGGTTGGGAGTGGATTACAGCCTCACACCTAGGTTCAAAAGGAAAGCAAGTCCCCTAAAGAAGAAGGGATTTCAAATGCTAGGTAGCCCTCTTCCTCTAGTGAGGGGACAAGGGTGAAGATATTCCAGGTAGTTGCATGTGAACATGTTAAAAAGGCCCAAAGGTATGAGCCAGCATGCAGTGCTGGGAGGTCTTCCAATAACTCCAAAGGAGAAGGAGAAGGGTGGGAAGGCCAGAAAGGAAGGCAGGGAACTTGTCTTAAAGGCCCAATGTCTATAAGCTTTGACTTTCCTGTTATATGACTGTGGCAGACATAACTGATTTTCACTTAGTACCATCTAATTTTCCTTCCCAATTTCAATTTGGGGAGCAATATACCCAGCTAAACTTCCTCAAGATTCCTTCTAGCTAATGATAGCCATGATACACAGTTTGGGTAAATGAGATATAAAAGAGGGTTCTTCTCTCTCCCCTTCTTGGCTGAATGCATGTGTAAGATCTGAAGGTATAGCAACCATGTTGGGACTATGAGATGAAAAGCTGTATATGCATATTAAAAATGGCAGAGCAGAAAGCTGGAAAGAGGCCTGTTTCCTGTTCCATCTGAGAATTTCCTATTCCCAGATTTCTTTGTTCTTTCTTTCTTTTTTTAAAAATGGTGACAAGTGACTATTTATTTGAAAAAATTTCTTCAAACAATAAGATATGATTAAACAAGAAAAAAGAGTTGTCAAATGAATCTACCTTTACAGCTTGGAGAGTACCATTTAGAAATAAAATTGATCATTAATTTGCCTTTTTGATGGAATGTTTTAATTTATAATTTTGGATTTTGGATATCTCTCCTTCTTGGATTAACTTTTTTTTTTTTTTTTTTGAGATGGAGTATCACTCTTGTTGCCCAGGCTGGAGTGCAGTGGCGCGATCTCGGCTCACGGTAACCTCTGCCTCCCGGTTCAAGCGATTCCTCTGCCTCAGCCTCCTGAGTAGCTAGGATTGCAGGTCCCTGCCCCCATGCCCAGCTAATTTTCATATTTTTAGTAGAGATGGGGTTTTCACCATGGGGCCAGGCTGGTCTCGAACTCCTGACCTCAGGTGATCCACCCGCCTTGGCCTCCCAAAGTGCTGGGATTACAGGCACGAGCCACTGCGCCCGGCCAGTATTGACATTTTACTATAGTGTCAGGTATTTTTTTAAATTTTTAAATGGAAACAAGTAAGTTACACACTATTTCATTCTCTTGGACACAGAGATTAATGGTATTAATGACATTTTACTATAGTGTCAGGTATTTTTTTAAATTTTTAAATGGAAACAAGTAAGTTACATACTATTTCATTCTCTTGGACACAGAGATTAATGGTATTAATCTCCTAGGTTTTTTGAGACAAATCCCTATGAGTTTAAGCCGCTAGAATTGCATTTTCTGTTATTTGAAGCTGAATGTAATCCTGACTGATAAAGGAAAGGTGACCAGTTAGGAAACTAATACAGCTGCTTGTGACTTAAATGGGGGCAGAAAGGGTGGAGATTGGGCAGAGAGGATGGATTGAAAATGTAAATGTGGTGAGTGTGTGTGTTCAGCCAAGTCTCAAATAGGATGGGGCTGTGTGGGTGGAATCCGCTTAGATACCACAGAAAACTATCCCTAGCCTTGAGGTATCAGGTATGTCCATAAGAGCACCTGGGAAGCATGGGGTGGGAGAGAGATGGTGAAAGTGGGTTAAAGGTAGCAGACAGGGGATGTGTAGGGTCCCAAAGACTAACCTCACAATTTTCTTATTTAAAACATAATACTGGGTCCATGTAGAAATTTTAGAAAACCTAGTTAAGGAAATAATTATTTAAGAAAATAAAAATCTTCCCAAATCACACCACCCAGGGATAATAATCCCTGCTAACATTTTGGTGTATTTCTTTCCAGCCTCCATTCATTCTCTATCTCTCTCTTTCTCTCCCATTCTTCCCACATAGATGGGTATATACATGAATTGCTTAACAAAAATATGATCATAGTATGATATGCTGTTTTTTGATCTGTCCTACTTTTTGCATTTGGCAATGCATTGGGAAGGCCCTCACACATCATTAACATCATTTTAATGCTTACATGCATAGTGTTCCATTATGTGGATGTATCTGTTTTATAAGTAGAACTTTAAAATTGCCTTTATTATTTCCCATTTCATATCACTTTTGGATGTGGTCTGGAAACCGTTGGTAGTGATTCTGGGATGCAAGGGAAGGTGGCATAGATTTGTTCTTAGTTTTAGTGAGCTGATAGCTTGCTCAGGCTGTGATAGCCCGAAAACTTGCGTCAATATTTATATTCATTTTATTTCTATTTTGCCACCTTGCTCTTCTCATGGAGCACAAAGAGTTACCTTGCCTTTTAGGACAGTGGAAGGATTTTCCTCTTGGTGTAAACAGTGCATGTTTGCAGCACTGACGTTTATTGGCTTTTCTATGGAGTATAAAACCACTCCGTAGGCGCGCCATTTAGCTGACAGGCATTGAAAATACAGAGAAGAGTAAAAGTTTTCATTGGAAGGTGTCTATTAAAAAAAAATCGAAAAAATACAAGCATCCACTTCCGCAGCGAGCAGGGTTCGAACCTGCGCGGGGAGACCCCATTGGATTTCAAGTCCAACGCCTTAACCACTCGGCCATCGCTGCCACAGGGACACTCGGGAGGCGGAGACACTTTAGTGTAACAACACTGCGCTCACGCCAGGCCCACAAGAAGGCGGAGCGCGCACCCTCTGAGTTCCGCTCGATGCGAAGCCGCGGGGCTGAGGGCTTGGGGTGCGGCAACTACAGGGTAGACGCTAAGAAATAATAGAAACCACCCCAAATAGAGGTACATTCAGAACTTAGAAACTCTTCCCTTCGCTGTGCTCTGAAAATCGCAACCTTGCCTGGCTTCTGGTCGCTGACCTGGTTTTCGCCCTCCCGCTTCTTTATTAGGTCTACGAGAGGGCCGTGAAACAAAAAGATGTGTTCTGTTACGTGCTGCGGGCCCGCGCTCCCGAAAATTTGGCATTTCTGCGAGAGAAGCGTCTTCTACGGCGTTTCCCGCCAAGTCTGGGGGCGTCGCCTTCAGAACACTTTCTTCTGCGCATTGAGGCTGGAAGAGTGAGGTGTCGGGATGCTGCCTGTGGGCTCGTCCCTCCCCCCTCCCAGCCCCCTCGGGCTTCTGCCCAAGCAGCCGTCTCCCATTTTTTAAATCCCCAGTGATCCCTTCATTGCCGAGCTCAACTGGGAGACGTCGGGCCGCAAGTGTGCTCTCTGCTCTCTCAGGAGAGGGGTGGCCGCGGACGTGGTCTGAGAACCAAGTTCTGCGCATTAGTCTGCATTGAATACCTTTAAATGCCATTAATGCCTTCTGGTGTTCTGTGTGGCTTCTGCCCTAGGAGCTTTACCCGCGTTATTTCGTTAAAGCCCTGAGAACCGAGGTCTGTGCTGTCTTCGCCTACCTCAGGCCACTGAGGCCCGGGGTTGTGCCGCGGGTGGGCGCGGCTGATTCCAGAGCGCATGCGCAGCCCTTGTCACGTGGCGCCACAGAAGCGCCAAGTTCTGTTGATGGGCAATTTGAGAAAAGTAACAGAAGGCCTTTTACTAGTTTAAGTTTCTAGGAGTGTTCATGGAAACCCCACTGCCCTTCTCATAATGGTACATTTCATAATAAGGCAGGAAGGCAACTCGACCTTTGGAAGCCTCTATGTTAAGTGACTCCGCTTGATAAGGTGTGTAACTTTTCTTGAGACCTTCCATACCGTTTCTCGAAACCAAATTATGGTGCTGAGTGTCTACACCCATTTAATTGTGGAAGAGAGCAGATTATTTGAGACTTGTAAGGATAAATTTTGTCTGAGATTGTTCTTTTAGGAATTTTATATATATTTTTTATTTTGGCAGAGCTACAGGAGGCATCCCATTTTCTCTATGAATACTGCATGTGAACAAAGTAATTCTCAACATTGCCAGGCATGAATTTTATCGTAAACACAAAATTCACTTGCAATTTTTCCAATAGATATTGTCCAAGAACTACATTTTTGTTTTTTAAATCTTGTTCTTAGATTGTACCTATGTAACAGGACGAGCTGCAGACAAAACTCCTTGGACACCAAGTTAAAGGAGGAAGCGCTTTATTTGGCTGGGAGCATCGGCAAGACTTACGTCTGAAAAACCGAGATCCCCGAGTGAGCAATTCCTGGCCCACTTAAGGGCTTACAACTCTTAAGGGGGTCCACGTGAGAGGGTCCTGATAAGTTGGGCAAGCAGCGGGTACGTGACTGGGGGCTGCATGCACCGGTAATTAGAATAGAACAGAATAGGACAGTGCTTTTCTATACAATGTCCCTAATCTATAGATAACATAACTGATTAGGTCAGGGGTTGATCTTTAACTACCAGAGCCAGGGTGTGGCACTGGGCTGTCTGCCTGTGGATTTCATTTCTGCCTTTTAGTTTTTACTTCTTTCTTTGGAGGCAGAAATTGGGCATAAGACAATGTGAGGGGTGGTCTCCACCCTTACCTATGCCCTGTGATAACTTAGAATTTAACCTTACGTAATTTTACTCGTTGTATTTTGATCTTGAAGCCCTTTTTATCTTTCCTTCTGTGCAATTGAATGATGATAATGTTTACTCAAAGCTCGTTTTCTTCCATAAGCTTCCCTTCCCCTTTAAAGAATCCTCTTCACTCGCTTAAAAGCTTGACAGTAATGGGAATTGGTTATGGCTAACATTGCTCAATAAAAGTTTTTACTTTGAGAGGGCTTTTTTTGGTGGGGGGAGGGGAAAGCAAGACTATGGGGAAAAGAATCGATTATAAAGTTATTATGTGTTTTGTGAGAACAGTTGTGATTAAAATGTCTTTGCAACATTTCCAGGAAAATACCTATATTTAACATTTAACTTTTAGCTTGTTTGAGTTATTGTAGGCTTTTAAAACAGTGAAATAATCTTTTTTTTTTTTTTTTGCTGATTTATCATAGTGCTAGAATGAGCCAAGAGATCAAAATTGTTGATTTCCCACCCCCCCCCCCAAAAAGTGTGAATTTTCAAATCCAAATGAGTTCTTTTGGCTCCAACCTTAGGTCTTTAGCATTGTCATTTAATGCAGTGAGCGGCAAGTTAGGAATACAGAAGTAAAATTCATGTGTTCCTAATTCATGACAATAATATCATAAAACATTGTTTTGCAACCATATGCAAATTTCAGTTGGTAAAGGTCCAGTGGTGATCCTGATGATCTCCTCCCTGCCACTCCCTGTTTCTGTTCTTTTTTTTTTTTTTTTTTTTGACGGAGTCTTGCTCTGTTGCCCAGGTTAGAGTGCAGTGGCACAATCTCGGCTCACTGCAAGCTCCGCCTCGTGGTTTCATGCTATTCTCCTGTCTCAGCCTCCTGAGTAGCTGGGACTACAGGCACCTGCCACCATGCCTGGCTAATTTTTTGTATTTTTAGTAGAGATAGGGTTTCACTGTGTTAGCCAGGATGGTCTCAATCTCCTGACCTCGTGATCTGCCCGCCTCGGCCTCCCGAGTGAATCACAGGCATGAACCATCGCGCCCGGCCCGTGTTTCTGTTCTTTTATGTGGCGGTTTCAGTTAAGCTAATTTGGGTGTGGAAGGCAAATATGTTTTGGCTTTCTCAGAAAACCTTTCTTGGTGCCATGTTCAGAGGCAGACAGAATACTGGGAGGAACAGGGCATGTGATTGGGAGCAGTATGGCATTTCTTTGTTCTTTTATAGCAAATCGGAAATTTATTTTAAATTATTTTGATGGTTTTGGGAGCATTTTATAAAATCATAGAAGTTTAATGCTGGAAGAATCATTAAAGTTAGTCCAATCTCTTCATCTACAGGCAGGAAACTGTGGCCCATGAATAGCTTGCCCAAGTTCACATAGCTAATTACAGTCATGCGCCTCATAATGACATTTGGGTCAATGGTGGACCACATATATAGCAGCAGTCCCGTAAAACTTTAATACTGTATTTTCACTGTGTCTCTATGTTTAGATAGATATATTTATATACACAAACACTATTGTGTTACAGTTGCCTACTGAATATGCTGTACAGGTTTGTAGTCTAGGAGCAATAGGCTACTCCAGTGGTCGCCAAGCTTTTTGGCACTAGAGACCAGTTTTGTGGAAGATAATTTTCCATGGTATGGTTTTGGGATGATTTAAGCGCATTACATTTATTGTGTACTTTATTTCTATTATTATTACATTGTAATATATGATGAAATACACAGCTCACCATAATGTAGAATAAGTGGGAGCCCTGAGCTTGTTTTCCTGCAACTAGACGGTCCCGTCTGGGGGTGATGGGAGGCAGTGACAGATCATCAGGCATTAGATTCTCATAAGGAACACACAACCTACATCACAGTAGGTTGTGCACTTTACAGTAGGGTTCATGCTCCTATGAGAATCTAATTCTGATCTGACAGGAGGTGGAGCTCAGGCGGTAATGTGAGCAATGGGGAATGACTGTAAATACAGATGAAACTTCACTCTCTCACCCGCTCACCTCCTACTGTGTGGCCTGGTTCCTAACAGGCCACGGACTGGTACCAGTTGGGGACCCCATGGGCTGTATTATATAGACTAAGTGTGTGGCAGTCCATACCATCTAGGTTAGTGTAAGTACACTCTATAATGTTTGCACAATGATGAAATCATCTAAGGATGGATTTTTCAGAACATAACATTAAGCGACACATGAGTGTATTGGCAGACAGGGGTGTAACTTGTAATATTAGCTTAGTGTTCTCACTCATTTTGTTGCCCTCATGTATTATTTGTTAGTCTCTGGCACAATAGCATATAAATTGAGACGTGTAGATGGCAGTAGACAATGCTTCCAGTAGGGAAGAGTCATGAGTTGAATGTTGAAGGCATATGAGATGTCAGATAATGAATGTGTTGTGATGGGTAATTTTTGTTCTTTATTCCAATATCTATCCTCCCAACTGATACTGACACCTTAATTGTACTTAAGGGGCACCACCCCTCTGCCATTGGATGAAACCTTACTTTGTCTGTCAATCAAGGTATCCCACCCTCCTCTGGCCAAAGAGTGGGCATGTGATTGTATTTGTTTTCTATTGCTGCATAAGAAAGAACCATAAACTTAGTGGCTTAAAACAACACAAATTTATTACCTCATAGTTTCTGTAGGTGAGGAGTGTGGTTATGTGTTGACTGGGTTCTTTGCTTAGGATCTCATCAGGTCTCAAGGTGGTGACTGGGGCTGCAATCTCATCTGAGGTTTGGGGTCCTCTTCTAAGATAACTAGTTGTTGGCAGAATTCAGCTCCTATGATTGTAAGACTTTCTGGTTGTCAGTAGAGGGGCATTTTCAGTTCCTATAGGCTACCCACTTTTTTCCTTGCCGTGTGGCTGTTTCCACAACATGGTAGTTTGCTTCTTCAAGGTCAGCACAATAATTCCTCTGTAGTCTGCTACAATGGAGTTTTATATAATAGAATGCAATTATGAAAGTGATTATTCTATTATATTCACAAGTCCTGCACAAGTGAAGGGGATTATTTAGGGAGTGTAACAGCAGGGGCAGGAATCTTGGGGACATCTTAGATTTTTGCCTACCACACAATTCAAGCTGGGCCAATCAGACCCCAAATCCTTGTTCTTTCTTTTACACAATTGTATTATGAAAATTTCACACAAAACACGTAGTAACCAACAAGAGGTGATAAAAGTATGGTAATTTTAACTTAGCTGCCTTGTGTGCTTTTGCACTTCACTCAAAAGGAATAGGTTTGACAAAACTGCAGAGTTTTAGAGGCTTTGCCACTATTTAGGATTTCTTTTCTGTAATTTTATATGAATTGGAGAATAACTCTAGGTATATGTTTTGGATACCATATATGAGAGGACTTAGTACAAATTGGACAAAGAAAATTATGAAATTATTGTCAATAAAAACTTCATTAAGATTTAGTCAGTAAATTAAAGGTATTGTGAAAAGTGATGGAAATAATTATCAAGGAATTGCTGCATTGCAAATGACCGTACTTTTAAAGCTTCAGCAATTAATTGTGGGTTGGATTTTAGTCACTGTGGTACTTATACATACATGTTTGAAGAAGATTGAAGACATATCCTAGTTAGCACTAGGGCAGCTTACTTACAGGATTTTCCTACCTAAGCAGTCTCTTAATGCCATGGCCAATTAAGAAGTAAGAAGAAGAATCAAGAAGGATGGGGTCTTCTTTTCTTAAATGTGTGATGCCAGTGTAGTATTCAACCTCAAATTCTCAAAAAAGTACTTTTCTTTGACTTTGTAATAGCAGAGATCTGGGCTTACCAAAGACATCTTAATCTATTTTTTTTAAACCAAATCAGATGTTGAAGGGCAGAATAAGCTTATTAAGAATGAAATACCCAGTTATTTATAGAATTGAATTGATTCCCTATAAAACTCTATGGACAAGCTCTATATATGGGGTTGATGTAGTGGGGTTTTTATAAAGGCAACTGAAATGGACAATTTTAAGGATTACATTAAAATACAGCTATGATCAATGTATTGGGATTATAATTGGGGCACAATTAGATCCACAGACCACCCATCTTGTAACTTTAAGGAATTATAGTTATAGCACCATTTTATTTCTTTACAAGATACTGTCATCCCTTTTACTAGTTCTTATTTTTTTGGGGGGGCTATTAAATTATATAGGAAAACCAAGTCTTTTTCCTTGACTGTATTAGTCAGGGTTCCCTAGAGAAACACAGTCGCTAAGATATATGTGTGTGTGTATATATATATATGTGTGTGTGTGTGTGTGTGTGTATACATATACACATGAGGAAATTTATTATAGGAATTGCTTTATGTGGTTAAGGAGGCTGAGAAGTCTCAAGATCTGCCATCCGCAAGCTGGAGAACCAGGAATACTGGTGGTATAGTTCAGTTCGGGTCTGAAAGCTCAAAAACCAAGAATGCTGATGTCTGGGGGCAGGAAAAGATGGATGTCTCAGCTTAGTAAGAGAGAAAAAATTTGCCCTTCCTCTGCCTTTTTGTTCAATTTAGGCCCTCGGTGGATTGGATACTGCCTGCCTGCATTGGTGAGGGTAGTCTTCTTTACTCAGTCTACTGATGCCGATGTTTGTCTCTTCTGGAGATAACCTCACAAACTCACCCATAGATAACATTTTACCAGATATCTGGACATCTGTATTAATCAGGGGGACAGAACTAATAGGATAGACGTATATATTAAAGGGAGTTTATTAAGGAGAATTGACTCACACGATCAGAAGGTAAAGTCCCACGATAGGCTGTCTGCAGGTTGAGGAGTAAGGAAGCCAGTGATGGATTACTCTGAGTCCCAAAACCTCAAAAGTAGGGAAGCTGACAGTGCAACAGCCTTCAGTCTGTGGCCAAAGGCCCCAGAGCCCCTGGCAAACCACTGGTGTAAGTCTAAGAGTCCAAAAGCTGAAGAACTTTGAGTCTGATGTTCGAGGGCAGGAAGCATCCAACACAGGAGAAAGGTGAAGGTCGGAACGCTCAGCAAGTCTGCTCTTTCCAACTTCTGCCTGCTTTATTCTAGCCGCATTGGCAGCTGATTAGATGGTGCCCACCCAGAGTGAGGGTGTGTCTGCCTCTCCCAGTCCACTGACTCAAATGTTTATCTCCTTTGACATCACCCTCACAGACACACCCAGGAACAATACTTTGCATCCTTCAATCCAATCAAGTTGACAGTATTAACCATCACAGCATCCGTTAGCCCAGTCAAGCTGATACGTAAAGTTAACCACCACGTTGAGCTTAGAGAGCTCATCTATGCCCATGCCTTTAAATACACAGAGATATTTGCTAAATATTTATTGTTTAAAGCTGCCATGTTTAGGGATAGTTTGTCATACAGCAATAGATAACTAAGGCATTCAGTTTTTCCCCCTAGAACTAGATACCTTTGCTGTCTTCCATGTTTCTGTCAGATGTTTTCTGTTTACCCAGCAGGCTGGAAAACACTCTTGATTCAAAATGCCTAGCACAGTGCTTAATATGTAGTAGGTACTCAATATATGATAATTATCCTTTTTTTATTGTGAAAACAATATGATGTTAATAAAAAGTTTGAAAAATAGAAAAAAACCTCAACCCACCTAAGTCTTTTAAAAACTATTCTTTTAGTCCTTTCCCCTACACTTATATATACATTTTTACATAGCTGTAACTGTGTATATGGTAATTTTTCTACTTTTGTTATACTGACGTAAAATTCACCATTTTAATCATTCAAGTGTATGATTCAGTGGTTTCCATTACATTCATAATATTGTGTTACTGTCACTACTGTATATTCCAGAGCATTTTCATCTGCCCAAGAGGAAAACTTGTACTCATTAAGCAACCACTCTTCACTTCCCACTTTCCTCAGCCCCTGCAATCACTAATCTGCTTTCTGTCTCTATATTCTGTTTGTCTATTACATTTTATATAAATAGAATTATACAATATGTGGCTTTTTGTGTCCATTTTTTTCTCTTAGCACCTTTGCAAGGTTTACCCATGTTATAGCATGTATTGCTACTTCGTTATTTTTTAGTGTTTTGAAAATATTGTTACTTCCCTTTTAAAAAATTATTTATTTTTATTGATGCATAATAGATGTACATTGTTTTGAGGTACATATGATAATTTAATACATGATTTGTAAATATTAAATCGGTGTAGTTAGGATATCCATCTGATCTATCTAAAAACTAGGTCTTATTTCTTCTATTAAACTATTGAATAGGTGTAAATATGTACCCGTTAACCATCTTCTTTTCATCTCCCTGTTCCCCCCACCCTACCCGGCCTCTGGTAACCACCAGTCTACTCTCTATCTTCATAAGATCTACTGTTTTACCTCCCACATATGAGTGAGAACATGCAATATCTGTCTTTCTGTGCTTGGCTTATTTCACCTAAGATAATGAACTTCAGTTCCATACATGTTGCTGCAAATGACAGGATTTCATTCTTTTTTATGGCTGGATAATATTTATACCACTTTTTCTTTATCCATTCTTCCATTGATGAGCATTTGGATCAATTCCGTATTTTGGCTATTGTGAATAGTGCTTTGATAAACATGCGAGTGCATATATCTTTTTCCTTCTTTTCCTTCCTTCTCCTTCTTTCTTCCTTTCCCTTCTTTCTTTTCTTTCTTTCTTCCCTTTTTTTTTTTTTTCTTTCTTTTTTTTTTTTTTGAGACAGAGACTCACTTTTGTCTCCCAGGCTGGAGTGCAATGGTGCGATCTCCGCTCATTGCAACCTCCGCCTCCCTGGTTTCAGTGATTCTCCTGACTCAGCCTCATGAGTAACTGGGATCACAGGCGTGTGCCACCACACCTGGCTAGTTTTTGTATTTTTAGTAGAGGTGGGGTTTTACCATGTTGGCCAGGCTGGTCTCAAACTCCTGACCTCAAATGATCCATCTGCCTCAGCCTCCCAAAGTGCTGGGATTACAGGCATGAGCTACCATGCCCTGCTGATTTTCTTTCTTTCAGATATATACCCAGTAGTGGAATTGCTGGATCATACGGTAGTTCTATTTTTAGTCTTTTGAGGAACCTCCATACTGTTTTCCATAGTGGCTAGACTAATTTACATTCTTGCCAATCCTATATGATGGTTTCCCTTTCTTTACATCCTTGCCAGCATCAGTTATTGCTTGTCTTTTTTATAAGAACCATTTAAACTGGGGTGAGATGGTATCTCATTGTAGTTTTGATATGCATTTCTCTGACGGTTAGTGATATTGAGCATTTTTTCATATACCCATTGCTATTTGTATATCATCATCTTTTTTTAAAATTTTTATTTATTTATTTATTTATTTTTAAAAGATAAGGTCTCACCCTGTCACCCAGGCTGGAGTGCAGTGGAGTGATCATAGGTCACTGTGGCCTTGAACTCTTGGGCTCAAGTGATCCTCTCGCCTCAGCCTCCTGAGTAGCTAGGACTACTACAGGCATGGGTAATTTTTTAATTTTTTTGTTTTGTAGAGATAGGGTCTTGCTATATTTTCCAGGCTGGTCTCAAACTTCTGTCCTCAGTTGATCCTCCCATGTCAGCCTCCCTAAGTGCTGAGATTACAGGCTTGAGACACCATGTGCAGCCATGTGTGTATTCTTTTGAGAAATGTCTGTTCAGCTCTTTTCCCCATTTTCTGATCAGATTATTGTCATTTTTTTCTCCATTGAGTTGTTTGAGCTCCTTATATATTCTGATTATTAATCCTTTGTTAGATGGGTAGTTGGCAGATCTTTTCCCCTGTTCTGTGGGTTATTTTTGCACTTTGTTGATTGTTTCCTCTGCTATACAGAAGACTTTTATCTTGATAAAATCCCAGTTGTCTTTTTTGCTTTGGTTGCCTGTGCTTTTGAGGTCTTACACAGAAAATCTTGCCCAGACCAATGTCCTGGCACATTTCCCCAATGTTTTCTTCTATTAACACTAGTTTCATAGTTTCAGGTCTTAGACTTAAGTCTTTTATCCATTTTGATTTGATTTTTGTGTATGGTGAGAGATAGGGGTCTAGTTCCATTCCTTCTTTTTTAAAATTTCATTTTATTTTAGGTTCTGGGATACATTTGCATGATATGCAGGTTTGTTACATAGGTAAACATGTGCCATGGTGGTTTGCTGTACCTATCAACCCATCACCTAGGTGTTAAGGCCCACATGCATTAGCTGTTTATCCTGATGCTCTCCCTCCCAACGCCCCCCCAGTAGGCTCCAGTGCGTGTTGTTTCCCTCCCTGTGTCCATGTGTTCTCATTATTCAGCTCCCACTTGTACGTGCGGTATTTGGTTTTCTGTTCCTGTGTTAGTTTGCTGAAAATAATGGCTTCTAGCTCCATCCATGTCCCTGCAAAGGTCACGATCTTGTTCCTTTTTATGGCTGAAGAACATTCCATGGTGTATATGTACCATATTTTCTTTATCCAGTCCATCACTGATGGACAGTTGGGTTGATTCCATGTCTTTGCTATTGTGAATAGTGCTGCAATAAACATATGTGTGCATGTATCTTTATAATAGAATGATTTATATTCCTTTGGGTATATACCCAGTAATGGGATTGCTGGGTTAAATGGTATTTCTGGTTCTAGATCCCTGAGGAATCACCACACTGTCTTCCACAATTGTTGAACTAATTTACATTCTCACCAACAGTGTAAAAGCGTTCCTGTTCCTCCACAGCCTTGCCAGCATCTGTTGTTTCTTCACTTTATAATAATTGCCATTCTGACTCATGAGATGGTATCTCATTGTGGTTTTGATTTGCATTTCTCTAATGATCAGTAATGTTGAGCTTTTTTTCATAAGTTTCTTGGCCATGTAAACGTCTTCTTTTGAGAAGTGTCTGTTCATGTCCTTTGCCTAATTTTTGATGGGGTTTTTTGTTGTTTTTTTGTAAATTTGTTTAAGTTCCTTGTAGATTCTGGATAGTAGACGTTTGTCAGTGGGATAGATTGCAAACATTTTCTCCCATTCCATAGGTTGTCTGTTCACTGTGATGATAGTTTCTTTTGCTGTGCAGAAGCTCTTTCATTTAATTGGGTCCTATTTGTCAATTTTTGCTTTCGTTGCAATTGCTTTTGATGTTTTGTCATGAAATCTTTGTTTATGTCCTGAATGGTATTGCCTAGATTTTTTTTCTAGGGTTTCTATAGTGTTTGGTTTTACATTTAAGTCTTTAATCCATCTTTAGTTAATTTTTGTATGAATTATAAAGAAAGGGTCCAGTTTCAATTTTCTGCATGTGGCTAGCCAATTTTCCCAGCACCATTTATTAAATAGGGAATCCTTTCCCCATTGCTTGTTTTTATCAGGTTTGTTAAATATCAGATGATTGTAGATGTGTGGCCTTATTTCTGAGATCTCTATTCTGTTCCATTGGTCTATGTGTCTGTTTTGGTACCGGTTCCATGCTGTTTTGGTTACTGTTGCCTTGCAGTATAGTTTGAAGTTGGGTAACATGATGCCTCCAGCTTTGTTCTTTTTGCTTAGGATTGTCTTGGCTATATGGGGTCTGTTTTGGTTCCATAAGAATTTTAAAGTAGTTTTTTTCTAATTTTGTGAAAAACAGCAATGGTAGTTTAATGGGAATAGCATTGAATCTATAAATTACTTTGGGTAGTATGGCCATTTTCACGATATTGATTCTCCCTATCCATGACCATGGAATGTTTTTCCATTTGTTTGTGTCCTGTCTTATTTCGTTGAGCAGTGGTTTGTAGTTCTCCTTGAAGAGGTCCTTCACATCCCTTTTTAGCTGTATTCCTAAGTATTTTATTTGTAGCAGTTGTGAATGGGAGTTCACTCATGATTTGGCTGGCTGTTTGTCTATTGTTGGTGTATAGGAATGCTTGTGATTTTTGCACATTGATTTTGTATCCTGAGACTTTGCTGAAGCTGCTTATCAGCTTAAGGAGCTTTTGGGCTGAGACAATGGGATTTTCTAAATATAGGATTATGTTGTCTGCAGAGACAGTTTAACTTCCTCTCTTCCTATTTGAATACCTTTTATTTCCTTCTCTTGCCTGATTGCCCTGGCCAGAACTTCCATACTATGTTGAGTAGGAGTGGTGAGAGAGAGGGCATCCTTGTTTTGTGCCAGGTTTCAAGGGGAATGCTTCTAGCTTTTGCCCATTTAGTATGATATTGGCTGTGGGTTTTTCAGAAATGGCTGTTAATATTTTGAGATGTGTTCCATCAATTCCTCGTTTATTGAGGGTTGTTAACATGAAGGGATGTTAAATTTTATCAAAGGCCTTTTCTGCATCTGTTGAGATAATTGCGTGGCTTTTGTCTTTAGTTCTGTTTATGTGATGAATTACATTTATTGATTTGTGTATGTTGAACCAGCCTTGCATCCCAGGGATAAAGCTGACTTGATCATGGTGGATAACCTTTTTGATGTGCTGCTGGATTTGGTTTGCCAATATTTTACTGAGGACTTTTGCATCAATGTTCATCAGGGATATTGGCCTGAAATTTTCTTTTTTTGTTGTATCTGTGCCAGGTTTTGGTATCAGGATGATGCTGGCCTCATAAAATGAGTTAGAGAAAAGTCCTTCCTTTTCAGTTGTCTGGAATAATTTCAGAAGGAATGGTACCTGCTCCTCTTTGAACCTCTGGTCGAATTTAGCTGTAAATCTATCTGGTCCTGGGCTTTTTTTTTGGTTGGTAGCTATTTATTACTGCCTCAATTTCAGAACTTGTTATTGGTCTATTCAGGGATTCGAATTCTTCTTGGTTTAGTCTTGAGATGGTGTACGTGTCCAGGAATTTATCAATTTCTTCTAGATTTTCTAGTTTATTTGCGTAGAGGTGTTTATGGTATTCTCTGATGGTTGGTTGTATTTCTGTGGGGTCATTGGTGATATCTCCTTCATCATTTTTTATTGTGTCTATTTGATTCTTCTCTCTCTTCTTTTTCATTAGTCTAGCTAGCGGACTATCTATTTTTTTTTTACAATCATTATTTTTTATTATTTATCTTTACATCCTCAGTGTTGGCAGAGTTTCTGGTGCTTGACAAACATTTGTTCAGATCAGATAAGTGGAAAAAACTGTCATTTGCCTATTCAAGCCATGCTTTTCTGTGATTTTCTGATCCTAGTTGAACATACAGAAATAAATGTTAAAACAGCACCTTGATTCTGGCCTACAAGAGGACGAAGTTCACTGTGATCTCAGATAAGCTTGGCTAAAATAGGACTTGAGTGGAGATGTCACACTTCAGTGAAGAAAGAGAATCCCCTGTGTAATCTCACCACGAGATTCAACCTCAATATTCTGCATCGAAGGGATAGTCCTCCAAATGAGAGGATTGCAACATGTTACAGGCCCTCCAGTTTCTGTTGAAGCTGAGTATGGTCGCCATCTCCTCATCATTCAGTTTAAAGTCAAAGACCTGAATGTTCTCAACAATGTGTGCTGGTGTCACAGACTTGGGGATCACAATCACATTCCTCTGGATATGGAAACGGATCAGAACCTCGGCTGTGGTTTTTTGTGCTTTGCAGCAATCTCCTTAATCTTGGGATTCTCCAGCAGGGAAGGGTCCTCTGGCTTGGCCCAAGGTCTATCCGGAGAGCCTAGGGGGCTGCTGGCCATAATGGTGATGCCCTTGGAGTGGCAGTACTGGATCAGTTTCTCCTGTGTGAGGTATGGGTGACACTCAACCTGGTTAGTCACTGGTTCATATTTCAGTCCAGGTTTGTTCAAGAGCCTCTCTATCTGGAAGTGGTTGAAATTGGAGACCCTAAGGGCTTTCACCAGCCCCTCGTCCACCAGCTCCTCCATGGCCTTCCAGGCATCCAAGAACATTGCTTTTCCACCGGTCATATTACCTTTATCATCTTTGGGGAAAAAATCATCCCCAGACTTGTATCCCTGTGCCAGTGAATAAGATAGACGTCCAGATAGCTCAGCTTCAGATCCTTGAGGGTCTTCTCAAAGGCTTTCCTCACAAGGGGTCTCTCAAAGAAAGTGGGCCACAACTTGTTGATGATGAAGAGGTCCTCCTGCTTTACAGCCTTCTCTTGGATCTTCTCTTGGATGGCTTCCCCCACCTCATGTTCATTCTGATAGACATAGGCACAGTCATTGTGGTGATATCCTGCATCAATGGCCACCTTCACCACTTCTTTCACTTTGCCGAGAGGAGACTTCCAAGTGCCCAGGCCCACGATGGGCATCTTGGCTTTGGTACTGAGCTCCACAAAGATGGCCGTGGTTGGTGCAGAAATGATTCTGAGTGAGCACTAGAAGTCTCATGTCCTGCTGTGTCCAGAGTTGGTTCCTTCTGGTGGGTTCTTGGTCTCACTGACTTCAAGAATGAAGCCACGGACCTTTGTGGTGAGTGTTACAGCTCTTAAAGATGGTGTGTCTGGAGTTTATTCCTTCAGATATGTCCAGAGTTTCTTCCTTCTGGTGGGTTCATAGTCTTACTGACTTCAAGATGAGGCCGTGGACCTTCACGGCGAGTGTTACAGCTCTTAAAAGGTGGTGCAGACTGAAAGAGTGAGCAGCAGCAAGATTTATTGTGAAGAGTGAAAGAACAAAGCTTCCACAGCATGGAAGGGGACCTGAGCGGGTTGCCCATGGTCTATCTATTTTATTAATTTTTTTTCAAAAAACCAGCTCCTGGATTCATTGATTTTTTTTGAAGGGTTTTTCATGTCTCTGTCTCCTTCAGTTCCACTCTGATCTTAGTTATTTCTTGTCTTGCTAGCTTTTGGATTTGTTTGCTCCTGCCTCTCTATATCTTTTATTTGTGATGTTAGGGTGTCAATTCGAGATCTTTCTTGCTTTCTGATGTGGGCATTTAGTGCTATAAATTTCCCTTTTAACACTGCTTTAGCTGCATCCCAGAAATTCTGGTACATTGTCTCTTTTTTTCTCATTGGTTTCAAATAACTTGATTTCTCTCTTAATTTCATTATTTAGCTAGGAGTCCTTCAGGAGCAGGTTGTTCAATTTCCATGTAGTTGTGTGGTTTTGAGTCACTTTCTTAATCTTGAGTTCTACTTTGATTGCACTATGGTCTGAGAGACTGTTTGTTATGATTTCAGTTCTTTTGCATTTGCTGAGGAGTGTTTTACTTCCAATTATGTGATCAATTTTAGAGTATGTGCCATGTGGCACTGAGAAGAATGTATATTCTGTTTTCTTTGGATGGAGAGTTCTGTAGATATCCATCAGGTCCACTTGATCCAGAGCGGAGTTCAAGTTTTGAATATCCTTGTTAATATTCTGTCTCGATGATCTGTGTAATATTGACAGTGGGGTGTTAAAGTCTCCCACTATTATTGTGTGGTAGTCTTAGTCTCTTTGTAGGTCTCTAGGAACTTGTTTTATGAATCTGGGTGTTTCTGTATAGGGTGCATATATATTTAGAATTGTTAGTTCTTCTTGTTGAATTAATCCCTTTACCATTATGTACTGCCCTTGTCTTTTTTGATCTTTGTTGGTTTAAGGTCTGTTTTGTCAGAAAGTAGGATTGCAACCCCTGCTTTTGTTTTGCTTTCCATTTGCTTGTTAAATATTCCTCCATCCCTTTATTTTGAGCCTATGTGTGTCTTTGCACATGAGATGGGTCTCTTGAAGACAGCACACCAATTCATTTTGACTCTATTCAATTTGCCAGTCTGTGTGTTTTAATTGGGGCATTTTGCCTCTTTACATTTAAGGTTAAAATTGTTATGTGTGAATTTGATCGTGTAATAATGATGCTAGCTGCTTATTTTGCAGACTACTTGATGCAGTTTCTTCAAAGTGTCATTGGTTTTTGCACTTCAGTGTGTTTTTGCAGTGGCTGGTACTGGTTTTTCCTTTCCATATTTAGTGCTTTTTTCAGGAGCTCTTGCAAGGTAGGCCTGGCAGTGACAAATTCCCTCAACATTTGCTTGTTTGAAAAATATTTTATTTCTCCCTTGCTTAGAAACTTAGCTTGGCTGGATATGAAATTCTGGGTTGGAAATTCTTTTCTTTTTTTTTTTTTTTATTTTTTATTTTTTATTATACTTTAGGTTTTAGGGTGCATGTGCACAATGTGCAGGTTTGTTACATATGTATCCATGTACCATGTTGATTTCCTGCACCCATTAACTCGTCATTTAGCATTAGGTATATCTCCTAATGCTGTCCCTCCCCCCTCCCCCAACCCCACAACAGTCCCCGGAGTGTGATGTTCCCCTTCCTGTGTCCATGAGTTCTCATTGTTCAATTCCCACCTATGAGTGAGAACATGTGGTGTTTGGTTTTTTGTCCTTGCGATAGTTTACTGAGAATGATGTTTTCAAGTTTCATCCATGTCCCTACAAAGGACACGAACTCATCATTTTTTATGGCTGCATAGTATTCCATGGTGTATATGTGCCACATTTTCTTAGTCCAGTCTATCGTTGTTGGACATTTGGGTTGGTTCCAACTCTTTGCTATTGTGAATAGTGCCACAATAAACATACGTGTGCATGTGTCTTTATAGCAGCATGATTTATAGTCCTTTGGGTATATACCCAGTAATGGGATGGCTGGGTCAAATGGTATTTCTAGTTC
>NW_026652278.1:62895940-62909843 GCF_009828535.3 Hylobates moloch | reverse complement strand
TTTGAGACCAGCCTGGTCAACATAGTGAAACCCCGTCTCTACTAAAACTACAAAAAACCCCCCCCAAAAACACCAAAAAAATTAGCCGGGCTTGGTGGCGAGTACCTGTAATCCCAGCTACTAAAAAAACAAAACAAAACAAAACAAAACAAAACAACAACAACAAAAAAAACTAATGATGTGAACAATTGTTTAAAAGGAAAATATCTTTTTTTTTTTTTTTGAGACATAGTCTTGCTTGTCGCCCAGGTGGGAGTGCAGTGGCGCAATCTGGGCTCACTGCAAGCTCCCGGGTTCACACCATTTTCCTGCCTCAGCCTCCCGAGTAGCTGGGACTACAGGTGCCCGCCACCACGCTGGGCTAACTTTTTGTATTTTTAGTAGAGACAGGGTTTCACCCTATTTGCCAGGCTGGTCACGAGCTCCTGACCTCAGGTGATCCTTCTGCCTCAGCCTCCCAAAGTGCTGGGATTACAGGTGTGAGCCACCACATCCGGCTATCATAAGACTTAATGAAAAAACAGCATTTCCTACACCATTCTTTCCAACTTTATGTCTCATTCTGGGTATAATAACCACCTTTAACTCTTAATTGCTTATTCTGGTATTTACTTCTATTTTTCTAAATAATATTTTTATACAACTATTTCTTGAGTTTTTAGTTTCAGATTTTATCTCGACTTTCTACTATGAAATGTAAGCTGTCAGCTTTTATATACATTGTTCCTTTCCCATATCTTTTAAAGTATGTGATAATTGGTTAAATCAATATTCAATGTTTATATTATTAAATATTATGACTGTGTATGTATTTTTCACAGCCAAGCCACATATTGTGCTATAATTAAATTTCCTTTCTACTAGAACTTCTGTTTTTCCCAGGGATTAGTGATTATACTGTTCCCTTTTGTCTGCTTAGTTTTCTATTTGATTATCACTAATTCATCACCAAATTGAAAGAATTATAAATCTCTCATTATATTTAAACATCAGATTATCTGTTAAGTTTTTCTTCCTCTCTCCCTCCTTTATCTTTTTCTTTCTCTCTCTCTCTCTTTCTTTCTTTTATTCATTTAGATATCCCTTCTTAGAGCCTCTATCCTTCTGCTCCAATGTTAAGCCTACTGCTCACCTGTCATCCTGGGATCTCCCTTCAGTTCTCTTCCGTAATGTCTTCTGTTGTTTCTTGGATCATGTCTTCCTCTTTCATGGTTTACTCTCTTAGTTTAGAGAAGAGTATACCCCAGCAGCTTCCTCAGAAAGGGCACAGGAGAGACAAAAATTATTTTTAAACTTTGCACATCTGAAAATGTCTTTATTCTTGGATGTGTTTGATAGTTTGGCTAAAAAAATGGCAGGGTTAACAAAAATTTCACCACAAATCTTACATTCTTTAAAAAAAATGCCCAAGGAAAGGTCCAATGAGGGCTAAATTTTGTATTTATTTGGAAATATGCAAGCCATCTGAATCTGATCTAGTTAAAAGTAATCTGTTTACCCTCTCTGCTTTTTAGCTCGAGTATGTGTAAAGTTTTACTTAGAAATTTCTAAGATTTTCCTTAGACTCTAAAAGAACATGTATGAAGTTAGACTGAGACTATCCCTCCACAAGAGAAGGGAGTGTAAATGAAGATCCTGGTGGGTGGGGAACACCAAATGAAATACTTTTCTAGGATTGCATTCAGGATTATTTATTTTTTGGTTTATACATAAGAACTCTAACATTTTCCTCTTACTTTTTTTTCTTTGTACAGTGTTAGGAGCAAGAATCTCAAAATGACTTGAAAGTTGTGAAAGTTGTCTTGCCATTATTTTTTGTTTTTATTTTTACATATTTTTAAAAATTGAGGTGAAATGGACATAACGATTAACCATAAAATTAATTATTTTAAAGTGGACATTTCAGCGGCATTTAGTACATTTATAACTTTGTACAACTACCTCCTCTATCTAGTTCTAAAACGTTTTAATCACTGTAAATTGTGAAAACTTGATACTGATTCTTTTCATAGAACATAAACTTTTATCTTTGCTTCAAAATTTGGTCTTTATGTATTAGTAACTCTGGAAATAACCAATTTATTATATTCTGACCGTGCAATTCCTTAAAAATGAACTACTTTGTAGATAGTTTATACTTTTCTTATCAGAAAATCACAAAAGTGTATTAATGTCCTTCGTGCCTATTGTGTTCTTCGAATTTAGCAATATAGAAATTAAATTAGGACAATTTTTATATTAAAAATTAGATTAACATTGTCTTTATTGTTTTTGTTTTGGGATGTTTAGAAATATAATGCTACAGAACTTTGAAAATGCAGGCTAGAGAGTAGGAAAAATCTCATCAAGAAATGGTTTATTTAACAAATAAGTTAATAGATCTGTAAATGTTTCTTTCTTTCAGCAGCTCATTATGCTGCCATTTGTCACATGCCATTGGATGATTATCATTGTCATTCTATGTTGGAGATTCTCCTATGAACAGGCTTAAACTGGGTGGAATTACATGGAGAATAATTCTGGTACCTTTTAGGGGACAGTAAGAAAAGGGAATAGGAAAAGGGCCAGAGTCTGCTTTTAAACATTTTAAAGTATTTTTCCCTTCAAAACTCTTCTTAACATTTAATTTTTAAATATTTTAAAAATTAAAACTCTAATTAAAAAAATTAGACTGCCTTCAAATTCCTGCTTTACTTACTAACAGTTTTTCATTTACTTTGAGATTTAGAAATTAATATGGAAGCTTTAAAGGAGGCATCATTTCCTCTAGAAAACCAACTCTTGGCAGCTTTGGTTAGCTGTAGTCAGTAGTGAAGCCAGATTTGTTGTCCTATTTGATTAATCAAATATATAGATGGCCTATTTTTCATTTTTATTTCAGCGTGTAAGTAAGTACCACATAGCAGTCAGTCAGACCTAACAAATCTAGCTAACTATGGAGCTTTATAAATTAGCACACAGCTGTGATTAATAATTACAGATAATATGTTAATTAGAAGATAATAAAACAATGAAAAATTAATTACATATGTTAATGAAATGTAGGTATACAAATACATGGATATACATAATAATTAAGTGTAATTATTTAGACCAGTGTTTCTCACTATGTGGGTCCCAGACCAGCAGCATTGGCATCACCTGGAATCGCTTGAACCTGGAGGTAGAGGTTGCAGTGAGCCGAGATCGTGCCATTGCACTCCAGCTGGGCAACAGAGTGAGACTCCATCTCAAAAAAGAAAAAATATGTATAGATCTAAAATATATATACACATATACATATATACATACATATGTATATATACATATGTATGCATATATGTAGTGTATATATATATATATATATATATATATATATATAAAACCTCCACCTCCCAGGTTCAAGCAATTCTCCTGCCTCAGCCTCCCAAGTAGATGGGATTACAGGTACCCGCCATCATGCCCCGCTAATTTTTGTATTTTTGTGGAGATGGGGTTTCACCATGTTGGCCAGGCTGCTCTTGAACTCCTGACCTCAGGTGATCCTCCCGCCTTGGCCTCCCAAAGTGCTGGGATTATAGGTGTGAGCGGCTGGGCCCAGCCTATATTCTTAGAAACTCTAAAGTATAATATATATACACATATGTATATATATGTATATTACATATTATATATCATATATGTAATATATGTATAATTATTTATAATTATATATCATATATCATATATGATATATAATACATAATATACATATATTATATATAATACATGTATTTTGTATCATGTATTATACATAATATATGATACATAATATAATATGTAATATATGATATATTATACATAATATATGATATATTATACATAATATAATATATGATATATATTATACATGATATATATTATATATAATACATATATGTATATATGTATATTATGTATTATATATTATATGTAATTATATAAGCTGTGACTTCCTCAATAGTGACTAGTTTTATATATATTATATATCATATATTATATATGATATATTTATATATTATTATATTACATATAATATATCATATATAACATATCATATATTATATATTAATGTATCATATATAAGAATATATAATATATCATATATTACATATAATATATGATATATGATATATCATGTTACATACTATATATGATCTATTATATATAATATATTACATAATATGTGATGTTATATATGATATGTTATATATAATATAATATAATATATAAATATATAATATATCATATATGATATATAATATATAGAAAATTCTAGTCACTTGAGGAAGGTACAGCTTATGTATCATATAATTATATATCATATATAATACATCATATACATATATACATATACATATATGTATATGATATATATGATATATAATATGTAAATATATATCATATATAATATATATAAAATTCTAGTCACTGTTGAGGAAGGTACAGCTTACGTATATTATGTAATTATGTATAATATATAATATATATAATATGTAACATACATATATACATAAAGGTATATATACACATATATAATATATATCATATGATATATAATATAATATATCATATATAATAATATATAATATAATATATCATATATAATAATATATAATATATACTTTATATTATTGTGTGATATATGTTATATTCTATATCATATGTATGATATATTATATATTATATTCTATATGATATATGTGGTATGATATATGATATATAATATATCATATGATATACATCATATATCATATATGATATATAATATAATACAATATGATTCCATTTATAAATATATGGATATACATATTATATATAATATAATATAAAATAATGTAATATGTGATATGTATTGTATGTATTATATATTACATATAGTATATATTATATATTACATATATTATATGTACTAAAAATAATTACATAATTATGTATTATATATATTTTATATATATATTATATATATATAAAATTCTAGTCACTGTTGAGGAAGGTACACCTTACATATTTACAATAAGACTTAAACAAATCAAGATTTTGGCAAATAAGGAGTGCCATGGGGCAAGGTGGAATCTTCTTAAGTCTTTTGCCTTTTCTAGAACCAACCTCTAATATTTAGAACATAGGTTTTAGCATAAGCTTTTCTCCTTAGACCCTCCCTCTGACTCTCATCTCTTTTTCTCTCTATGCCTATCTCTTTATTTTTTTCCCTCCCTTGGTTATCTTGGCTCTGTTAAGATAATAATTCTGACTTTTTTTTTTTTTGTGACAGAGTCTCGCTCTGTCACTCAGGCTGGAGTGCAATGGCGCGATCTCGGCTCACTGCAACCTCCATCTCCCGGATGCAAGCAATTCTCCTGCCTCTCAGCCTCACGAATAGCTGGGAGTACAGGCGCGCGCCACCACGCCCGGCTAATTTTTGTATAGTTATGACTGTTTTTGTTCTGGATTTAGGTAGGGGACTCTGATGTGTGACAAATGATAACACTGGGGGAAATAAAAGTGTCTTGTTCTTAGAGCATATTAGACAGGCAGATCTTACTATATAAAAGTAAAATAAGGCCAGGCGCAGTGGCTCACCCCTTTAATCCCAGCAGTTTGGGAGGCTGAGGTGGGTG
This sequence comes from Hylobates moloch, assembly GCF_009828535.3. Taxonomy (NCBI): domain Eukaryota; kingdom Metazoa; phylum Chordata; class Mammalia; order Primates; family Hylobatidae; genus Hylobates; species Hylobates moloch. The sequence goes on along the minus strand of NW_026652278.1, from coordinate 62,904,225 downwards.
AGTCACGAGGTCAGGAGATCGAGACCATCCTGGCTAACATGTGAAACCCTGTCTCTACTAAAAAATACAAAAAAATTAGCTGGGCTTCGTGGTGGGTCCCAAGTCACAGCTACTTGGGAGGCTGAGGCAGGAGAATGGCCTGAACCTGGGAGGTGGAGCTTGCAGTAAGCCGAGATCGTGCCACTGCAAACCAGCCTGGGCAACAGAGCAAGACTCCCGTCTCAAAAAAAAAAAGGTAAATTAATAAATTCATACTATATATAAGTGGATGGATGTATACTTAAGTGACTCATGCAAAACTACGAATCCGTTGTCTTATCAAATAGTGTATACCCTGAGAAAGTAAAAAGTTGATAGTAAATTATAGTGGGAGAATGAATAGATATAATTTTGTAAATTATAAAATTTTTAACAAGAATATTTTTGTGTAATAAAATGTAATAAAAATTTGTGTAATAGGAATTAAGGTTTAAGGTTTTGGTATATGAACTTCTTACCTGAGCACTGGCAAATTGTTGTATAAATATGTATTTAGAAACTTTCCTAAGCCTCTAATTATTACAAACAGGCTTCCTGCACTTGGATAAGGACTGATCCTACAGTAAAGGCAGCAAATTTATGCCACAGCACCAGGAATAACTTTGGATTTAGTGATTCAGGCCATAAAACTTGGAAAATGTACCAGGTACTTCTAAAAAATAGGATTATGTGAAGAGGGAGGCTGAAAACTGGAACGCTGGCTGAAATTCTGTATAAGAGCTGGCAATTGTTTATCAGCTCCTTGCCCCCATTGGTTGTGGGTTAATTTTGGGCACTAACTCCTCTGAACTTCTGTGGATATGCACATGTGGGCTCCCTGTATCATCTGTGGCTTTGGAGAAGCCGGTCTTCTATGGAACACTCAGGGTGGGGAAACCCGATATTGTAGTGCTTGCCATTTCTGTGGTGTAAATACTGTCACCTGGCTGTTTTCAAATTATCTGTATGATGTAACTGAATGCGAAATTGGGAATTGATGTTCACAATAAGCTCTTCCACCTGTACCTCATCTAATCCACACTAGAGAGATACCATACACCAGGGATTATCACCAAAAATAGACCCTCATTTCCATCTAGCTTGTGAGTGATCCAGTTCAACAGTATCATCCTAAGGATCTGTTTTCTAGGCCCATTCCTGGTATAAACAGTCTTAGCTTGGATTCTCCTTAAAAGCAAGAGCCAGAGACAACAACTCTAGGTAGTTCATCTGGGCGGTAACACCAGGGAGCAGGGGTGAGGGACTTGGCAGAAGAAAAGGTGGAAAGAATAATGTAGGATAAGCTTGCATTATCAGGGTCACTGCTGAGCCCAGCTGGGGCATGATGCTACTCAGAACTTTTTGAGAATTGTGTTGAATGTCCCTTAGAGTTCTCTACCTAAAGGTCTACTGGAAGGAGCAATTGTTTGCCAGCTCCTTGTCCCCATTGGTTGTGGGTTAATCTTGGGCACTAACTCCTCTGAACTTCCACGGATATGCATATACTTAGTGGGCTCCCTGTGTCATTCCTGGCTTTGGAGAAGCCCCACAGCAGACAGAGAAAGATGTGGGGTATGACACTGACCACATGAGAGAATTGTGGTCTGCTAGGAACTATCCTTCACAGTCGTGACTGGAATCAGAAGTGAGGGTAAGCAGGTGTGGGCAGGGCATCAGAAGCATCTTATACAGAGGATACTTTATGTTTTGAAAGTAGACCAAAAAGCATTTATTCACAATGAAGCTACTATTTAGGATCATGGGTCTTGTGGGATTAAATTGTTTATCAAAGAACTGAAAGAGGCTGGGCATAGTGGCTCATGCGTGTAATCCCAGTGCTTTGGGAGGCTGAGGCAGGCAGATTGCTTGAGCTCAGGAGTTTGAAACCAGCCTAGGCAATGTGGTGAAACGCCAAAGTCTCTACTAAAAATACAAAAACTAGCTAGGTGTGGTGGCTTGTGCCTGTAGTTCCACTACTTGGGAGGTTGAGATGGGAGGATCACTTGGACCCAGGAGGTCCAGCCTGCAGTGAGCCATGATTGCATCACTGCACTCCAGCCTTGGCAACAGAATGAGACCCTGTCTCAAAAAGAAAAAAATTCTCTCACCACTCCTATTCAACACAGTGTTGGAAGTGCTGGCCAGGGCAATTAGGCAGGAGAAGGAAATAAAGGGTATTCAATTAGGAAAAGAGGAAGTCAAATTGTCCCTGTTTGCAGATGACATGATTGTATATCTAGAAAACCCCATTGTCTCAGCCCAAAATCTCCTTAAGCTGATTAGCAACTTCAGCAAAGTCTCAGGATACAAAATCAATGTGCAAAAATCACAAGCATTCTTATACACCAATAACAGACAAATAGAGAGCCAAATCATGAGTGAACTCCCATTCACAGTTGCTTCAAAGAGAATAAAATACCTAGAAATCCAACTTACAAGGGATGTGAAGGACCTTTTACAGGAGAACTACAAACCACTGCTCAATGAAATAAAAGAGAATATAAACAAATGGAAGAACATTCCATGCTCATGGGTGGGAAGAATCAATATTGTGAAAATGGCCATACTGCCCAAGGTAATTTATAGATTCAATGCCATCCCCATCAAGCTACCAATGACTTTCTTCACAGAATTGGAAAAAACTACTTTAAAGTTCATATGGAACCAAAAAAGAGCCCACATCGCCAAGTCAATCCTAAGCCAAAAGAACAAAGCTGGAGGCATCATGCTACCTGACTTCAAACTATACTACAAGGCTACAGTAACCAAAACAGCATGGTACTGGTACCAAAACAGAAGATATAGACCAATGGAACAGAACAGAGCCCTCAGAAATAATGCCACATATCTACAACTATCTGATCTTTGACAAACCTGACAAAAACAAGCAATGGGGAAAGGATTCCCTATTTAACAAATGGTGCTGGGAAAACTTGCTAGCTTTATGTAGAAAGCTGAAACTGGATCCCTTCCTTACACCTTATACAAAAATTAATTCAAGATGGACTAAAGACTTACTTGTTAGACCTAAAACCGTGAAAACCCTAGAAGAAAACCTAGGCAATACCACTCAGGACATAGGCATGGGCAAGGACTTCATGTCTAAAACACCAAAAGCAATGGCAACAAAAGCCAAAATTGACAAATAGGATCTAATTAAACTAAAGAGCTTCTGCACAGCAAAAGAAACTACCATCAGAGTGAACAGGCAACCTACAAAATGGGAGAAAATTTTCACAACCTACTCATCTGACAAAGGGCTAATATCCAGAATCTATAATGAACTCAAACAAATTTACAAGAAAAAAAAACAACCCCATCAAAAAGTGGGCGAAGGATATGAACAGACACTTCTCAAAAGAAGACATTTATGCAGCCAAAAAACACATGAAAAAATGCTCATCATCACTGGCCATCAGAGAAATGCAAATCAAAACCACAATGAGATATCATCTCACACCAGTTAGAATGGCAATCATTAAAAAGTCAGGAAAGAACAGGTGCTGGAGAGGATGTGGAGAAATAGGAACACTTTTACACTGTTGGTGGGACTGTAAACTAGTTCAACCATTGTGGAAGTCAGTGTGATGATTCCTCAAGGATCTAGGAGTAGAAATAGCATTTGACCCAGCCATCCCATTACTGGGTATATACCCAAAGGATTATAAATCATGCTGCTATAAAGACACATGCACACATATGTTTATTGCGGCACTATTCACAATAGCAAAGAGTTGGAACCAACCCAAATGTCCAACAACGATAGACTGGATTAAGAAAATGTGGCACATATACACCATGGAATACTATGCAGCCATAAAAAATGATGAGTTCATGTCCTTTGTAGGGACATGGATGAAGCTGGAAACCATCATTCTCAGCAAACTATCGCATGGACAAAAAAACCAAACACCGCATGTTCTCACTCATAGGTGGGAATGGAACAATGAGAACACATGGACACAGGAAGGGGAACATCACACTCCGGGGACTGTTGGACTGTTGTGGGATGGGGGGAGGGGGCAGGGATAGTATTTGGAGATATACCTAATGCTAAATGACGACTTAATGGGTGCAGCACACCAACATGGCACATGTATACATATGTAACAAACCTGCACATTGTGCACATGTACCCTAAAACTTAAAGCATAGTAACAATAAAATAAAATAAAAAAAAAGAGGCCAGGTGCTGTGGCTCATGCCTATAATCCCAGCACTTTGGGAGGCCAAGTGCGGCGGATCACCTGAGGTCAGGAGTTCGAGACCAGCCTGGCCAATATGGTAAAACCCCATCGCAACTAAAAATACAAAAATTAGCCAGGTGTGGTGGCGTGTGTCTGTAGTCCCAGCTACTTGGGGGCCAAAGCACGAAAATTGCTTGAACCCAGGAGGCAGAAGTTGCGGTGAGCCGAGATTACCCCACTGGACTCCGACCTGGGCGACAGGGTGAGACTCTGTCTCAAAAAAAAAAAAAAAGAGCTGAAAGATATAATTGTTATTCTCCATTTTACATCCTCTTCCTCAAGTAAAACTCTGTGTTATAGAGTTATCATAAGAAATCCATAGAAGGGATTTTAATCTATTTCATCAACATTTAAAAGATTTGAGCAAATATGTTCACTTATTTAATGAATATTTAATATTGAAATTTGAAAATATAAGCTTAATTTATGAAACCATGCAGTCATTTAAAAGGTCTTTTGTAGGTGTTCTATAAGGGATAAGAGTTGATATAAAACACTTTTTGTGAGGTATAGGTATTAATTACTGCTTTTAAATTTCTTTCAGATAACATTTCTGTAGGCGTTAGTGCTTCTGATACATAATTGTATGTCTTTGCTGTGATTTGTTTCCACTTTGTAAAGGAAGAGAGAAAATATCAATATAGTCCCAAGCTACTCTCTAATTAAACCTCTTTAGCCTTGACAGTTTCTTTCGGGATATCATCTTTATATTGTTTTCTCTCTTAGAGATTGGTAGCTGTGAATTGTTTGTATATTTGATTGCCTTTAGATATCTGTTAAAATTCAAGGACAGCAAGGAGGATAGCATAAACTTCATGATGTATGATTCATGCTTTGCCTCACCTTCTATAGAAAAAGGGAACAAAAGCTAGAGCTGGCCTAGTACTACTGAAACAATCCTCTCCTAACCCCTTTGATCTATCACTCACCTTCCCTATGAGCCTTTCTCTGAACTATTCCCAAACTAATAGTCGGAGATCCTGTGAAATTCTGCTAGATGTAAACCCCAATACTGAATTCTAAAAATTTGGCTCTTAGTGTTTGCACTAGTATCTGAGATAAAATACTGATTTTGTGTATGAACAAGGGGAACCATTGAGATTGTTAAAAGTTTTAACTTACCATGGCTGGCAAGATGGCTGAATAGGAACTGCTCCAGTCTGCAAGTTCTTAGAGACCTACAAAGAGACTTAGATTTCCACACAATAACACTGTGAGACTCTAACACCCCACTGTCAATATTACACAGATCAACGAGACAGAAAATTAACAAGGATATTTAGGACCTGAACTCAGCTCTGGACCAAGTGGACCTAATAGACATCTACAGAACTCTCCACCCCAAATCAATAGAATATACATTCTTCTCAGCACCACATAGCACTTATTCTAAAGTTGACCACAAAATTGGAAGTAAAGCACTCCTCAGCAAATGCAAAAGAACGGAAATCATAACAAACAGTCTCTCAGACCACATTGCAATCAAATTAGAACTCAGGATTAAGAAACTCACTCAAAACCGCACAACTACATGGAAACTGAACAACCTGCTCCTGAATGACTACTGGGTAAATAACAAAATTAAGGCAGAAATAAATAAGTTCTTTGAAACCAATGAGAACAAAGACACAAAGTACCAGAATCTCTGGGACACAGCAAAAGCAGTGGTTAGAGGGAAATTTATAGCACTAAAGGCCCACAAGAGAAAGTGAGAAAGACCTAAAATTGACACCCTAACATCACAATTAAAAGAACTAGAGAAGCAAGAGCAAACAAATTAAAAAGCTAGCAGAAGACAAGAAATAACTAAGATCAGAGCAGAACTGAAGGAGATAGAGATACAAAAAATCCTTCCAAAAATCAGTGAATCCAGGAACTGTTTTTTTGAAAAGATTAACAAAATAGACCGCTAGGCAGACTAATAAAGAAGAACAGAGAGAAGAATGAAATAGAAAAAATAAAAAATGATACAGGGGTTATCACCATTGATCCCACAGAAATACAAACTACCGTCAGAGGATACTATAAACACCTCTATGCAAATAAACTAGAAAATCTAGAAGAAATGGATAAATTCCTGGACATATACACCCTCCCAAGACTAAACCAGGAAGAAGTTGAATCCCTGAATAGACCAAACACAAGTTCTGAAATTGAGACAGTAATTAATAGCCTACCAACCAAAAAAAGTCCAGGACCAGATGTATTCACAGCCAAATTCTACCATAGGTACAAAGAGGAGCTGGTACCATTCCTTCTGAAACTATTCCAAACAATGGACAAAGAGGGACTCCTCCGTAACTCGTTTTATGAGGCCAGCATCATCCTGATACCTAAACCTGGCAGAGATACAACAAAAAAAGAAAATTTCAGGCCAATATCCCTGATGAACATCGATGCGAAAATCGTCAATAAAATGCAAACCAAATCCAGCAGCACATCAGAAAGCTTATACACCATGATCAAGTGGGCTTCATTCCTGGGATGCAAGGCTGGTTCAACATATGCAAATCAATAAATGTAACCCATCCCATAAACAGAACCAACTACAAAAACCACATGATTATCTCAACAGATGCAGAAAAGGCCTTCGATAAAATTCAACACCCCTTCATGCTAAAAACCTTCAGTAAACTAGGTATTGATGGGACATATCTCAAAATAGTAAGAGATATTTATGATAAACCCACAGTCAGTATCATTCTGAATGGGCAAAAGCTGGAAGCATTTCCTTTGAAAACCAGCACAAGACAAGAATGCCCTCTCTCACCACTATTCAACATAGTATTGGGTGTTCTGACCAGGGCAATCAGGCAAGAGAAGAAATAAATTGTATTCAAATAGGAAGAGAGGAAGTCAAATTGTCTCTGTTTGCAGATGACATGAATGAATATTTAGAAAACCCCACTGTCTCAGCCCCAAATCTCCTTAAGCTGATAAGCAACTTCAGCAAAGTCTCAGGATGCAAAATTAATGTGCAAAAATCACAAGCATTTCTATACACCAATAATAGAAAGCAAAATCATGAGTGAACTCCCTGTTACAATTGCTACAAATTGAATAAAATACCTAGGAATACAACTTACAAGGGATGTGTGAGGACCTCTTCAAGAACTATAAACTCAAGGAAATAAAAGAGGACACAAACAAATGGAAAAACATTCCATGCTCCTGGGTTGGAAGAATCAATATTGTGAAAATGGCCATACTGCCCAAAGTAATTTATAGGTTTAATGTTATCTCCATCAAGCTACCATTGACTTTCTTCATAGAATTAGAAAAAACTACTTTAAATTTCATATGGAACCAAAAAAGAGCCCATACAGCCTAGACAATCCTAAGCAAAAAGAACAAAGCTGGAGGCATCACGCTACCTGACTTCACGCTATACTACAAGGCTACAGTAACCAAAGCAACATGGTACTGGTACCAAAACAGATATATAGACCAATGGAACAGAACAGAGGCCTAAGAAATAATGCCACAAATCTACAACCATCTGATCTTTGACAAACCTGACAAAAACAAGCAATGGGGAAAGGATTCCCTATTTAATAAATGGTGTTGGGAAAACTGGCTAGCTATATGCAGAAAACTGAAACTGGACCTCATCCTTACACCTTATACAAAAACTAACTCAAGATGGATTAAAGGCTTAAATATAAAACCTAAAACCATAAAAACCCTAGAAAAAAACCTAGGCAATACCATTCAGGACATAGGCATGAGCAAAGTCTTCATGACTAAAACACCAAAAGCCATTGGACAAAAGCCAAAATTGATAAATCAATCTAACTAAACTAAAGAGCTTCTGCACAGCAAAAGAAACTATCTTCAGAGGGAACAGGCAACCTACAGAATGGGAGAACATTTTTGCAGTCTCTCTATCTGACAAAGGGCTAATATCCAGAATCTACAAAGAACTTAAAGAAATTTACAAGAAAAAAACAAACAACCCCATCAAAAAGTGGGTGAAGGATATGAACAGACACTTCTCAAAAGAAGACATTTATTGGCCAA